>NC_043005.1:71180552-71313052 GCF_006345805.1 Octopus sinensis
TCAAAGTAAATTATGAAAACAAAATGTAAAATGGAAATATAAACTAGAAAAATATATCATACTTCATTTTCTTTGTATTAAATGTATAATTTCAATAAAACTGCATTTTTATGGGAAACAGGTGATAAAGCCATAAAAATGTATTGGTTCTAAGAGGTTTGAAATGGCTGCAAATACATGAATTGGAAAAGTTGTATGTTTTTATCAAATATTTTCATCATTTATTATCATAAACGTCATCTCATTCATCATGTTTTTTTTATCTTGTACGTTTTGCTTGTGTCAGTCATTGGACTGCAGCCATGCTAGGACTCTGCCTTGAAGGGTTCAGTTGAACAATTCAATCACAGTTGTCAAGCAGTTGTAGGGGGACAAACATAAACATGAAGAACCACACCTAAATATATACATGCATGCATGTGTGTGCGTGTGTGTATATGTATATATATATATGCATTTATATACACACACACACATGTACACACATACACACACACAGATATATATATGTATATATATATATATATATATATATATATATATATATACACATGGATGGATATATATATGCATATGTATATATAAATGTATGCATATATATCTATATCTACATATATATATATGCATGTATGTATGTATGTATGTATGTGTATATGCATGTGTATAAGTGTCTGTGTGTCTGTGTGTATGTGCATGTATATCCATATATAAATTAATTCTTTTATTCTTGTATTTGTTTCAGTCATTTGACTGCAGCCATGCTGGAGCACCGCCCTTAATTGAACAAATCGACCCCAGGACTTATTCTTTGTAAGCCTAGTACTTATTCTATCAGTCTCTTCTGCCGAACTGTTAAGTTACCTGGATGTAAACACACCAACATCGATTGTCAAGTGATGGTGGGGTACAAAAACAAACATACACACACACACACACACATACATACAATGGGCTTCTTTCAGTTTCCATCTGCCAAATCCACTCACAAAGCTTTGGTCAGCCCGAGGCTATAGTAGAAGACACATGCCCAAGGTGTCACGAAGTGTGACTGAGCCCGGAGCCATGTGGTTGGTAAGCAAGCTACTTACCACACAGCTACTCCTACATACAAACATACATACATATAGACATCATAGGCTTCTATTCAGTTTCAGTCTACCAAATTCATTGACAAGTCATTGGTGAGCCGAGGCCTATAGTAGAAGACACTTGACCAAGGTGCCATGCAGTGGAATTGAAACTGCAACCATGTGGTTACAAAGCAAACTTCTTCACCGCACATCCATCGTCGTCGTCGTCGTCATTATTATTATTATTATTATTATTATTATTATTATTATTATTATTATCATTATTATTATTATTATTATTATTATTATTATTATTTTTGTGTGGGTTCAGAACTCTACTTTGCACCTGTGAAGTGTCAGATTTTGGTCCTAGACTATGGCATCTGCTGCCATGTCATGTTATTGAAATTGTGTTGATGGAGACTGTGTAGAAGCCTATCAGCTTGGCTATAATTGTTATTCAAGGATGCAGTCTCGTGAAACACTGTGTAGCATTAGTTCTACTTGAGAATTACATTCATGCCACACGTGTCTGTGGAGTACTCGGTGTTTTTCAACATGCTTTACGACTGGATTCTCATAAGTTACTCTCGGCATACGAGCCCATTCTCATCATCACCACCATTGTCACCACCACCACCACTACCATTATCATCATCATTATCACCACCACCATCACCATCATCATCATCATCGCCACAATTGTCACCACCACAACCACCACCACCATTACCCTCATCATTATCATCATCATCACCATTACCACCACCATTCTCATCACCATCATCATCATCATCATCATCATCACTATCATCACCACCATTATCATCATTACAATCAGCATCATCATCAGCATCATCATCATCACCATCACCAATCTCATCACCATCATCACCACCATTATCCTCATTACTATCATCATCATCATCACCATCACCATCACCATTTTCAATAGCATCATCATCATACCTACAATCTTCACCACCATCATCATCATCATCATCATTGTCGTCGACATCGTTATCATCATCATCACCAGTCTCATCATCACCATCATCCCCACCACCACTACCATTGTCATTGTCGTCATCATTGTCATCGTCATCATAATCATCATTATCATAATTATCATCATCATCATCATCATAATTACAATTATTATTGTTGTCACCGTATTCAGATCTTTTTTACTTTTTTTTTTTGTTTTTGCTTTGCTCTAAGACTTCACTTTATTCCAAACATTACCAAGCAAAAATTCTTTCCTCAGAGTTCTTGTCAATAAGGCTTTTATTTATATGCAGATGTCTGCTTTTGATATTTAAAGGTAGACAAGCAAAAATGTTCGTCTTTGTTAAATTTTATATTTTATTCGTTTTCACATTTTTCACAAAATTTTACATCAAAATGTCTACCAGACATTGCCCTCAGAGGAATACAGCACTGATCAAAATAAACATAAATATAAATGAATAAATAAATAAATAAATAAATATATAAAAGAGCTCAGGAATAAATTGCATCATAAAGTGGGCACTGACAGCAAAATGAAAAATTTAATGAATATTTAAATGACAATTTAATAGAAAAAGAAATAATTTTAAATAGTTCGACAAATATTTTGAAATTAGCAACCACGACCACAACAACAACAACAACAACAACAATAACAGCACTTAAAAATGCAGTTGAATATGTTAGATAATGGATATAGAAGCAGTATTAAAACAGTCGGTTTTTTGCCTCTGATGTTAAACATATGGAGCTTCAAACATGATGAAGCTCCCAGAGACATCGACCACGAGGACTGTGTACAATTGAATGGTGCTGCTTTCTGCAAGGATCTGATCAGAGAGAGAGACAGACAGTGGGGAGAGAGAGAGAGAGAGAGAGTGATGGAAGTGACAAGATAACACATTCTGTACTGCAAAAAAGACTAGGCGCAGGAGTGGCTGTGTGGTAAGTAGCTTGCTTACCAACCACATGGTTCCGGGTTCAGTCCCACTGCGTGGCATCTTGGGCAAGTGTCTTCTGCTATAGCCTCGGGCCGACCAATGCCTTGTGAGTGGATTTGGTAGACGGAAACTGAAGGAAGCCTGTCGTATATCTGTATATATATATATATGTGTTTGTGTTTCTGTGTTTGTCCCCCAAACAACGCTTGATAACCGATGCTGGTGTGTTTATGCCCCTGTAACTTAGTAGTTCGGCAAAAGAGACCTCAGGCCGACTGAATCCTTGTGAGTAGATTTGGTAGACAGAAACTGAAAGAAGCCTGTCGTATATATGTTTATATATATTTATGTGTCTGTGTATTGTTCCCCTAGCGTTGCTTGACAACCGATGCTGGTGTGTTTATGTTCCCGTCACTTAGCGGTTTGGCAAAAGAGACCGATAGAATAAATACTAGGCTTACAATGAATAAGTCACGGGGTCGATGTGTTCGACTAAAGGTGGTGCTCCAGCATGGCTGCAGTCAAATGACTGAAACATGTAAAAGAGTAAAGAGAAAGTGTTTCCATTTCCTCTTGAAACAGCAGCTAGATGTGCTCCACAGATTATTGGAAAATATCCTCTTGATAGAATTAGTTAAAGTTTTATGCTTCTTTAAGAGAGAAGACTCAGCCAAATCATAAAAGAGATAATCAACATCCTTTAACCTATAGAATTGTACAGTTCTATATTTAAGAGATGAGGAATCATTTACATTTGACAGATATTTGTCCTCATTTTGTTTGTTGTTAACACAATGTTTCTCTATAAGTGTGGATTCGTGTCTCCACATGTGTCCTTGTGTGGAGTAAAGTGTGTGTGTATAAGGCACAAAAAGAAAATGACTCTCCCCAGACACAACAGTATATATATCTATATATATATATATATATACCGGCGGCGGCGGCGGCGGCGGCGGCAGCATCCGTCCATCTCGAGAGATGATGGTGTAGCTCAGAAAAGGTGGTGGGTTTATCTGCACTTCCTGGTGTGGCTGTGCAGACCAATCATTGAATGGCAGTCTCTACCACATCTGGTGCAAGTGAAAGGGGATGAGAGCTGTGGTTGCTGCTGTTGCTCCTTTCACCTGGTTCTCTTTAGTTTGGCAGTAGTGGTCCTCAGGTTCTCTGCTGTCATATATATATATATATATATATATATAGCTCCTACATGCATTTTTTTCTCTCCTTGTTTCTTTTTCTGTGTGTCTTTCTGTCGAAGAGCGTAGGCTCAAAACGTAAAAGACTTGTTCTATTTCTATTCCTGAGTGCCATATTAATACATTTGTTTGTTTGTACTCCACCTGCCTTAGTCTTTTGTTTATTTTCGTAAACCTTCCCCTTATATATATATATATTAGCAGTATCGCCTGGCATTGCTTGGGTTTGTAAGGGAAATAACTATATAAGCATTTTTAGAGAGTTATAACCAAAAAATAGCAAAAAAAGGCATTAAAAATGGAAAAAAAATTATGGTAAATTTTTTTATAAATCGTTGACTCATCGTAGACATTTTTAGAGAGTTACTTCCCTTATATAATAGCGAAAACATGCATTAGAATGGAAAAAAATGATGGTAAATTTTTTTTTAAATCGTAGACTCATCGTAGACGCACGCTAATACCCAGAAGGGCTCGATATGAATCACAACTATAAGATACCCGGTTTTGGTTAAACTGCACCGCAAAATGTGGGAGTAGTTAGGAATCTAAATCGTAGGAGACAGACACCACACAACCTTACTTTTATATATAAAGATATACATCTCTGCCATTAAGTTCCATAAAATATTTCATCATCACTGCCATACTTATTTCTATGAAATTATCCATTGCCATTTACTCCCGCATAACTACCAAACAAGAAGTATTGCTGACTTGAATTTTGAATCACCCTTCTGTTGAGTATCAATTCATCAGAAGAGCTTTATCTATAACATACAGAATAATAATTTCCCATGAAAGCTAAAAAGCATATTTTCGTTGTCAAATTTCAAAAAAATCATCAAAATCCCACCTGCTGAACCAAATTCATTTATAAACTTTATTTTATAGATCTACAGTTTTTATAACATTTATATTTTTATATTTCCAGACTTAAAGAGATTTGCTTTTTATATACATTTTTGACTACCTTGCTTGCATGAAAAGGATGTTTTTTTTTTATAATTACTAACCTATTTATTTTTTATTTTTTGACCTCCTACCAATTTGTCCAAATCAACCAAGCATTCAAAAGGCTTGATCTGATTTTTTATGCAATTTCTGAAAAAACTTTTTTTGTAATCATTACTTATTGTAATCAATAAAAAATATTTGATGTAACTGGATTAATAAATTTATTTATTTATTATTAAGAGATAGATTATATATATAAAAAAAACTTGGTTCAATTTTTTAAAAATTCCCTTTTCAATATCCAATCACCCCCACTACCACCATCTCCACCACCACCATCTCTCCCATCCCCCACCTCCTCTCTTTCCCTTCTTTCTCCCCTTATCTCTCTTCTTCTTTCACCTTCTTTCTGTCTCACACTTCACCTTATCCTCTTTTTCTCTCCCCTTTTCCTTTTCCTCCTCTTTCCCTTCAGCTAATCACATGATGGCATTACAGTTACATCCCCCATACCTCATGTTATGGACGCTTCTCCCTCCCTCTTTTTTCCTCCTCCTTTTTCTCTTTCCCTGTTTTTACTCTCCTATTTCTCTAATCACATGAAAGCGTTACCAATGGGCTAAGTAACACAACAACAAGCAGAATTGTTATAAGATAATAACAGTTTCAAATTTTGACCCAAAGCCAGCTGGTTCAGAAGATGGGTAAGTCAGTCACCCTAACCCCAATGTTCAACTGGCACCTATTTAATGAACTCTGAAATGATGAGAGCCCTTGGTAGAGTTTGAACTCAGAACATAAGGTGGGACAAAATTTTGTTAAGCATTTTACCCAACACACTAATGATTCTGTCAGCTAGTCACCTTAAACTAGCAATAATGATAATTCTTTCTCTTATAGGCACAAGGCCTGAAATTTTGGGGCTGGATTTGAGGGGGTAGATTGATTACATTGACCCCAGTACTTGACTGGTACCTACTTTATCGACCCTTAAAGGATGAAAAGCAATGTCGACCTCGGTGGAATTTGAACTCAGAATGTAAAGGCTTATGAAATACTGCCAAGTATCTCGCCTAGCATGCTAACAATTCTCCCAGCTCACCACCTTAATAATAATAATAATAATAATAATGATAATGATAATAATAATGATAATAATAATAATAATATTTATGACCCTCTGACCGTTTTTCAGTTTGTGTGTCACTTCACCTGTTTGTGTCTTTAGAGGGAAAAAAATCTTGTTTTGTTGTCCCTTGATAATTTTGGCTCAGAATTGGGAGCAGTTCATACAAATTCAAGTAAGAACAAAACGTCATACCATAATATTAATAATGGCTTAACATTTTGGCATAAGGCCAGCAACTTTGTAGGGAAGGGGGTAAGTCTCCCTGAAATATCCCCTGTGACTTTTCACATTTCCTAATGATTCATTTCTGCATTTTAGTTCTACTTCCCAAGATTGCATTGATTTTTTTTCTAAGAAACTGTTAATCTTGTCATTGGCCCCTAAGAGTTCTCAGTCACTCTAAGAACCAACAGAGCTGAACGTTATTGTGGGGTTTTTATTTGCTGTCTATCCAACCAACAGCTAATTTCTTTCTTTTTATATGTACCTCACTTAATATCATTCTGTCAATATACAACAAAACAACAGTTCCCCTTGGCTTCTTTCTTGCATCCCTTTTGCATTTCAGGTCATAGATTCTCCTTCTCCAGTAAGCTATATACAAGCCATATGCTATGTGGCTGGCCAGTTAATTTTTTTCATGTGTGCATGTATGTGTGTGCATGTGCATGTGTGTTACTTTGCTGAAGCAGCAGACTTCCTCAAATGATTTAGAGATGATGACGATAATGATGACGATGCCAATAACGATGATGACAACTTCAATGATGATGGTGATACTGAAGACAATGGTGATGATGGTGATGTTAATAATAATGATGATGCAGCTATGTGGTAAGAAGCATGCTTACTAACCACATGGTTCCAGGTTCAGTCCCACTGTGTGACAGCTTGGACAAGTGTCTTCTACTATAGCCTCGGGCCAACCGAAACCTTGTGAGTAGATTTGGTAGACGGAAACTGAAAGAAGCCTGTTGTGTATATATATATATATATATATATATATATATATATATATGTATGTATGTATCTATATGTTTGTGCCTGTGTTTGCCCCACAACCACCACCGCTTGAGAGCCGATGCTGGTGTGTTTACATCCTGGTAACTTTGCAGTGTTCGGCAAAAACAACCGATAGAATAAGGACTAGGCTTACAAAGAATAAGTCTTGGGGTCAATTTGTTCGACTAAAAAAGCAGTGCTCCAGCATGGCCACAGTCAAAAGACTGAAAGAAGTATAAAAGTAAAAGAATATGGAAGGTAATGGTTCTCACATACATATGTCGTACCCCTTAAATCAATCTCTTGCAAGGATGGTAAGCCAAGAATCACTTCCAAATAATTTTCAGTATTAATATTATTATTACCTCCGCCTTAGCGAAGGCAGAGGTATTGTTTTCAGTTGTGTTTGTTTGTTTGTCTGTGGACAAGATATCTCAAGAACTACTGGATGGATTCAGTTGAAACTTTCAGGGATGTTTGGCCTTGTGACTGGCATGAAGGGATTAGATTTGGGGATCAATCTGATACCAGACAAGGATTCTGAATTATTTTTCTATTGCTTTTCCTTAATTTTTGAGAGTGGTTGGGTGCATTTTTAGTATTCACATTTGTGAGAATTTCAGATATTCTCATTTTAAAAATCATCTCTGGTTAATTGTTAAGAGGATGTTGGTGTTGCGTTGGCAGAGGTTTGTGCTCTCTGAGTGCTCTTATTATTATTAAGGCAGGAAGCTGACAGATTCGTTAGCATGCTGGGAAAAATGCTTGGCAGCATTTCATCTATCTTTAGGTTTTTGAGTCCAAATTCTTCCAAGACCTCTTTTGCCTTTCATCCTTTCTGGGTCGATGAATTAAGTACCAGTTGAATACTGGGGGTACTGTAACTGACTTGCCCCCTCCCACAAACCTACTGGCCTTGTGCCAAAATTTGAAATTACTACTACTACCACCACTACTGCTGCTGCCATCACCACTGCTGCTGCTACTACTACTACCACTACTCTGCTAGTGAATGCTAATTTACTTAGCAGGTATTCAATCATGAGGTCTGGTGACAACAAGTCTCCTCAAATGTCAAGCATCTCTTTTCGCATTCCTGCAGAATATAGGATTGTATATTTTTATTATTTTTATCATTATTTTTATTATTATCATTATTATTATCATTCTCATTGTTATTATTAATATTATTATTATCATTATTATTATTATTATCATCATCATCATAGCGATTATGTCAACGGCATCCCGTTTGATGTTCCACTCATATCAAATCTCTCTACATCTCAAACGGCCCTCGTTGAATAGAGGATGACAGTTTTGCGTAACTCTGCTGTCAGAGTCTCAATACCAGTCTCTCCCGTCCTCTTCACCGACTGTTTTGATGTTGTTTCTAGCAATCCCATGACAACATGGATGAATTTCCCTCTCACGTCTCACTGTTTCCTCACTGTTTCTCTACTGCTCAAGCTGAAACACTTCTAAATGTTTTCCGTTTCTTTAACTTCTTTATATTTCGCTATCATTTCGTATAGCAAAATCTATAATCGTATTTTGTTTCTTCCTTTATATCTCTGTTATCATAAGTATTGTCTCTGTGTCTCTGATACATTATTAATTTGCATTACTAAACCCCATTAGATCATATATTTTCACAAGCAGCTTCTAACTTATGATTGTATCGTTTTTTCACCTGCTTTGAATCCAAATTTCCTACTAATCTCCCTTTAGAATATCTTTTACCAAATTCTCATGTCTTCTTTTGCATTTATTTTATGTCATCTTCCTCCATTTACACACTAAAATTATAACTTTCCTCTACTTTTAAACACACATCTGATATTGACTATCTTGCAGCCTTCTGCCAATTTTTATTTGAAGAAAAGTTTCGTCTAATCGCCTGTTTTTGTGCAGTCATAACTGTTTGTGTTTCTCTTTCAGTTCCTTCATCATTCACCAAAGTCCATTATTCATCTTTTGCTATATTTTTGTATTTGACTGATAAACTATCCATGAAACGATTTTCTTTCTTTTCAGTTTTCCATCTTCACCTTTTTTTCATTTTTTGCTAGTTTTTTTTTTTTGTTTTATATATCATACTCTCTTTACAACTTCTTTGTATGTGTGTATGTGGATATTGATCGTCTTCACTGCATATCTAAGTTTCTTCAATGAATATCTAAACTTCCCTCCAATTCATACATATAATTAATAACTGTACAGTCTCTGTTGCATGACTAACCCTCTGTTTTCTACCATTATTTTGTTATAGTCTACTAATACCAATTTTCTAATTTGCATCTTTTTTATAGCCTAGCCAGAGAAAGAACTTGTATCTATGAATCTTGGAAAAAAAAAGAAGAAATCATGCCTCATGGGTTGATTTTGGCCCTTCAGCATTTAACCTAACCATATCCAACCTAAATATTCTAATATGTTCAGAATGGCCAATCTGGTCGCCCACACTTACCTTACAATATCTCTCTAAAAATATACAATCATATCATGGAAATCTTAAAGCTACAAGATAATGCTTAATATATTCAAAACAATATGTAGTGGATCTTGCAGGCATGGGGGTGGATTCGATCCACCATAGCCAAATTTAAATTAACAGTTCTACAGCACTTTTCTCAAGGTAAAACAATAGTTTTCCTGTGACAGTAGTTATATTTGCCAGATGCCTTAGCTAAGTAAAATGATGTCTTCGCTACTTGATCCTTCTAACCTCTTCTATTTCACAAGTAGCTAGAATACAGTTATCACAGACCTACATCGAAATCTATTGTTCTCAATCAACGTAATTGGCTTTCACCCTTCCTTCAAAAACTGTTGGTATTGTGCATAAGTGAGAAACAATTATTAGAAAATTACTATTTTAAATCTCACAGTGTGAGATATTCAGCAACAGTACTTTGTAGTAAAGACTGTTTTCCAACATAACATTGCAGCCCCCCCGCCCGGTCTAAGACGAATGCTGCTGTAATTTAGCCCCAAGGGACATCGTCTCCAGCTGGCTATATGACACGATCTGTAAGGGCACAAATCGTGTCATATAGCCAGCTGGAGACGATGTCTCCTGGGGCTAAATTACAGAAACATTCGTCCTAGACCAGGACTGCCATGTTATGTTGGAAAACAATCTTTTCTGCAATTATTATTAGTTTGAAAATAATTCTTTGGGAAATGATTAGTAGAATCTAGGGAGATGGCCAAAATGTTTTGCACTATTCTTACAATTGTTCACATTCTCACTTCATAAGAAACTAAGATCAGTTTTCATGATCTGTAATAGACTGTGACCTTCAAAGTTCCTTCTACCACATGTACAATCACTGTGAAATATACAGACTCGTCTACAAACACTTCGGAACACTATTATAACATCATTGCTATTGTCACCCAACACACATGATCATGGATGAACTAATGAGGAAGTCTGTATGCAGTTTCTTGACTTTCTAGAAATAGCAGCCAAATCTCCTTCAAATCAGTCTGCTGTCTTAAAAATGGAAATTCCCATTGAACAATATTGTCCCTGATGTACAAAACAGGATGGTCATGGATCAAACATCTTCCATCAAAAGTTGCTTTATGAATAAGATCTTACATGGGTTATGACATGACAGGGTACAGTGCATAACTTGGACAGAAGCTTTCCAATAATCTGTGATGAGAGAGCAAAGGTAAGATGTGCTCCAAATTTTAAAGCATGTTTTAGTGTGAATCAGGGTGTTGTTGACGAAAAGTGCATTCAGAATGAGAGCAATGCCTTTACATTCACCAATGCAGAAAAGAATCAAACCTGGAAATTTTACTACAAGAGATTGCTGAATGGTTATGCATAAGAAAAAGAGGGACCCTCTGAAGTAAACCCAACTGAGGGAATAAATATTGAAGTGGACAGCTGTACTCTTTTACTCTTTTACTTGTTTCAGTCATATGACAGTGGCCTTGCTGGAGCACTGCCTTTAGTCGAACAAATCAACCCCAGGACTTATCCTTTGCAAGCCTAGTACTTATTCTATGGGTCTCTTTTGCCGAACTGCTAAGTTATGGTGACGCAAACACACCAGCATCAGTTGTCAAGTGATGTTGGGGGAACAAACACAAACACACATATATATGTATGTATATACATATATACAACGGGCTTCTTTCAGTTTCCGTCTACCAAATCCACTCACAAGGCTTTCATCAGCCTGGGGTTATAGTAGAAGACACTTGCCCAAGGTGCTATACAGTAGGACTGAACCTGGAACCATGTGGTTGGTAAGCAAGCTACTTACCACAAAGCCACTCCTGCGCCTATAATATCCAAAATATCAACAACAACAAAAAAAAGAAGTCTATTACTCAGATGACCACTTGGGTAGTTCAGTGATAAATGAATCATAATAATTACTGTAGTAGTATCATCATCAGCTGTTATAGAGACAAAAGAAATGCTCTGGAAAGAAGTAATTACAGAAGTATCAATCTGATGGACCGAGTTACAGAAAAGATTACTATTACAACTGATTTGGAAGAGAATTAATTTACATAAGATGCTGTTCATGTCTGTGCTTGGACAGTGTATCACTCATTGATACACTGAGCTCTGTTCTGTGAGACAACAACAAAGGAAGTTCTGCACTAAGTGCAAGCATCTACACCTAACATTCTTGATCTGAAGAAAGCTTTTCATGGGGTACCACACAGTGCAGCTAGTTTGGTCCTATTTTCAGCAGCCACATTCCTTCACTAGGCAGCAGTATCTAAGTTGTGGTCAGAATAAATGTTCCAGATGAGTTTGAAATCAAATGTTCACAGCTTTACAAATATTCCCTCTTGTCTCTCTTGTACATTTTTCAGTGTTGATGGTAGAGGAAGACAGTGTTAGTATATGCCATGAAGGTGTCAGGTACAACAAAAAATCAAGGTAGTTGATATTATTATTTTAAGACGTACTGAAGTATAAGTTAATAACAGAAGCACATATTTACCAGATCAATTTATTGTGCTGGCCTGCTGGTACCTGGAGAGGCTGGTCAGTGCTTTCAAGCATTGTGGTTTGTTAGACAATTAGCTCTCTCAAGGCACTTGTAGGCTTGTTTGATCTAGATGTCCAAGTGGTTAAGATCTGGATTAAGATTACTAGTGGGGTCACTAGTTTGTCCAGAATTGTGCTGGATGGAAGCTGTCTGTAAATGGCCAGCCAGAAGTAATGAATACATGTATTGTCTTTGCAGGTTTTTGCAGCATGGAGAGTAGGCAATTTCCAGAAATGTTTGGGTTAGCCATGCTATATCACCATTCCAGGATAAATTCAATATATGTCAGGTTTGTCTGAGACACACTCAGAATGATGAAATCATTTTGTACCCATATAGGCATAGGAGTGGCTGTGTGGTAAGTAGCTTGTTTACGAACCACATGGTTCCGGGTTCAGTCCCACTGTGTGGCACCTTGGGCAAGTGTCTTCTACTATAGCTTCAAGTCGATCAAAGCTTTATGAGTGGATTTGGTAGATGGAAACTGAAAGAAGCCTGTCGTATATATGTATGTATATGTGTATGTGAGTGTGCGTATATGTTTGTGTGTCTGTGTTTGTCCCTCCAACATCGCTTGACAACCGATGCTGGTGTGTTTATGTCTCCGTAACTTAGCAGTTCGGCAAAAGAGACCAATATAATAAGTACTAGTCTTACAAAGATTAAATTCTGGGGTTGATTTGCTCGACTAAATGCAGTGCTCCATCATGGCTGCAGTCAAATGACTGAAACAAGTAAAAGAGTAAAAGAATCATTCAGTGTCTAAGCATTGTAGTCTTCTGATATTATGTCAAACAGTCATCATTGCAAGTAGGATAGATGTAGCTATTACTCAAATCCATTCCAAGGATCTTTTATCATCTTCCTATGACCAAAAGCGAGCAAACCCTTTCCCTCTGTTTGCAATGGCAAAAGAGATTGCATAATTGACAAAACTGAAAGGATTTAAGATAATTATTTTACAGTCAATCAAACCCTCATCAACTTTGAGTTCTGCTTCAAAAGGAAACTGAGACAAGTACCCTTCTCCACTGTATCTGCTGAAAAGTGGACATAACTGGCTAGAGTGGCCCAAGTGAATTGGCCCAGCATTCAGTAAATGTCTACAAGCTGGAAAACATGACCAGAAGGAGACCCTTGCCCTTGGTATTCAGAGTAATCCATAGTATATAGGGTTCTTTAATTCTTTAGCATTCAGATTATTTTACCAAATGCAATGCTGCTGATCTATTCACATTGTTTTGTATTAATCAGGGATTATCTTGTAGCTTAAAGATTTCAATAATATGATTATCTAGTTTTAGAACAACGTTATTATAGAGTAGATGTGAGAGCTTTGATCAGTCTAATTTGAACGTTAAACATTTGGAATGTTTTGGCTGGAAACAGCCAGTTTAAATGCTAAAGGGTTAATTGGCTCTAGGGGACTGTCCCCTATTAGAACATTTCATTCTACTCCTAATTTATACTTTTGTTTTGCATGACTATGTCCATAATCGGTTCTTTAAAATTCATACCATTTTGTAATTTACATTGTAATATTCCCACATCATTTGCCCTAGTGGCAAGTAACAGAAATCAGTTGTTGTTACTACTTCTATTTTCCTTCATTCCTTCTCTTTCCTTTTCTCATTTTCTTTCCATCTTTCTTATTTTCTATTTCCTCTTTTCTTCACATATTTCATATAACAGGAAATCAATAGAGAGAAAACTATTGGTTCCCATTTCGTATTTCAGACACAAGGCGTTAAATCTTTTAAGTAAGTATGACCCCCGCCTGCCAAACTAAATGAATAAAGAGACATTGCATGCATTAACTTAACAACAAGTATTTCATTTTATATAAATATTAAACTAAGAGATACAATTCGTACAGATTTTCAATATGGAAGAGATAAGTAAATGTAAGCAGACACACAAAAGCAACTTTCAGATAAGATATTCTGTGCGTCTGAATAATAGACTGGAAACTGCATATAAACATCAAACAGTCTTTGGACAAAATTTTTCTTTCTATTCATCTTTTATTTCTTGATGTTGGTGTTTTGCACAAAGTCAGCCCCGATCAAATAGAGCTGTTATCAAAGGCATTCCAGCTGTGACCATCCTGTCTTTTATTCATAGAGTTTCTAAGATTATAGTATCCAAAGTGTTATATATTCTTTTAGTCGCAGTTGGGTGTGGTTTGAAGAATATTTCTAACAGGTTGGGTAACCCCATAGAGACTCCTTTGTTGATTACTGCTATTGCTGCAGGTGTAATTTCTAAATTTTATTTTACACTAGAGTTGCAATGTTGCAAATATAATATTTTTAATGCTAAATCTAGCAATTTTCTATATTGTTTGTTGTGGAATTTAAAGCACCTAGCAGGAAAAGTAACATTTTTTTTTCAAACACCTTTTTAAACACTTTTAGTATTAAATATCATCATCATTACGATTTTACATTTGTTTTCCATGTTGGCATGAGAAGAATGGTACAACAGGATCTGGTAAGTCAAAGGACAAATTCATGTTCCAACATCTCAATTATGGTATTGTTTCTATAGGTGGATGCTCTTCCAGATGCCAACCAATTCATTGAATATTTCAGATACCCATTGCTTTACTAGTAAGCCTGAAGTCACACACACACACACACACACACACACACACACACACACACACACACTAAAAGGATAATAAAAGGAAAATAAAGAGATAATGAGAGAGAGAGAGAGAGAGATAAGATGAAGATGAGGTTGTGAAGATGTGAGAAGAGAACAGTGAGTGAAACAGGCAAAGATGAGGAGGCAGCGGATGAATCCATAAGAACACTGAGCGAAAGATGAGAAAGTGGGGAGCAAAGTGCGGCTGGAGCGAAAATAGCTAAACACCAACAATATACAGACATGAGTGTGCGTGTGTATGTGTGTGTGTGTGTGTGTCTTTGTATTGAGGCATTAAAAAGCCATCAGCAGTCATTTTACCAATGAATTAAAAAGGTGTCAGATTTGTGGAAAGGAGTGTGCCCCCTCAGGAGTCCTCAAGCACCATGTGAAAATGCCCAAGAGCAATGAATCACAAAAGAGCTCCAATGGCATTTGCACTTGTCAGCTGTGTGGTAAAGAATGTAGATCTTTAGATGGACCGAAAAGTCACAGATGAGCATTGCATGTGTAGGGCTTTCGATCAGGTGATGGTAATACTTGAACACAAATTTGCAGCCATCATGAATGTGTGTATGTATGCATGCATACATGTATGCATGCATGTATGTATGTCTCTTTTATTTTTTAATTATTATAAATCTTCCACTGAGGAGGGAGCCTGTTTCCAACAAAGATACAAAGGCTCCATCTTTGGGATGTAGTTAACACAGACAAATTCACATTTGGAACTTGAGAAAAGTCTTGCATATTTTTACTGTTCCACTCACAGATTGCACTTGTAATATACAAATGAGCCGGCTGATTTCTTTTTCTGAAAATCCTAGTTTATCCAGATTCCTCTTTAATGTATGTATGTATGTATGTATGTATGTGTGTATGTATGTATGTATGTATGTATGTATGTATGTATGTATGTACGTGTGTATGTACGTGTGTATGTACGTGTGTATGTACGTGTGTATGTACGTGTGTATGTACGTGTGTATGTATGTGTGTATGTATGTGTGTATGTATGTATGTGAGTGTATAGATGTATGTGTGCATACATGCATGTGTCTATGTGTGCATGCATGTCTTGTGTATGTATGTATCTGTGTACATGTGCATATTTGTGTGTGTGTGTTTGTGTATACGTAAGTACGTATGAGTGTATATGTGTGTGTATGTATGTATGTAGTGGAAGTCAATTTGTGATTGAGTAAGACCACTTCCTAATGTCTGTAATCTCATGCAAATGTTCCAAGAGTCCAAAACGCTTCCATGCATTGAATTTGTTTTGAGTGGATAAGGATTTGCACAACACTGAACCTACTTCTCAATGCAATCGGCCACAAAACCAGTGACACAACAAAGACTGAGACAACCAGAAACAAACTGTACTTCAGATTTTTATTATATAATGGCATAGGAGTGGCTGTGTGGTAAGTAGCTTGATTACCAGCCACATGGTTCTGGGTTCGGTCCTACTGTGTGACACCTTGAGCAAGTGTCTTCTACTATAGCCTCGGGCTGACCAAAGCTTTGTGAGTGGATTTGGTAGATAGAAACTAAAAGAAGCCCATCGTATATATGTGTATATATATATATATATGTATATGTGTGTGTGTGTGTGTGTGTGTATGTGTTTGTTCCCCCAACATTGCTTGATAACCGATGCCTTGGATCATGTAAATAAGTCTCTCTCATAGCACTAGGGGGGACCCCTCCATGTCAAAATAGTAGAGGAGTAGGGGCCAAAACTGGACATGGTTCCTCCTGATGATATCTTGAGCTAACTGGATCCTATAAAGGAGCTGTTGTGGTAGCAGACCACGAAACATGGTTGAAATTCCTTGGGTGGGCATATTTATATTTCTCTACATAACCAGTTTATTTAATGGTTCGACCGCTTTCTGTACAAGGTAGGAAAGATATTAAAATAATTTGCTTTCTAGTGTAAAACAAGTTTTCAAGCCAAAAGCATTGATACTCACCAGCTTCCAGTGATTCTTATTACATGACACAATTTTTCAGTAAATTGTCACTAATTGAAGTTGAGAGTTTTCAACTTTTATTTATTTATTTATTTCATTTATTTTCTTTTATTTATTCATTTTAACAGTAACCATTTTAAAGAAATTATAAAAAGAATTGCATGCTATGCCAAACAGTTAGTAAATGGTTGTATGGAGTTCCTGCTGATTCATCTAAAGTACACTGCATGTTTTGTGATGTCATAGCAAACTATTTTGTTGGCAAGCCATTGCCAATTAAAAGAAAAAACAGCATAAGACACTAGATCCATTTAAAGCAATTATTGTTACCAATTGTTTTTTTAAATGAAAACGAGATGAGACCTCAGCGCTTACAGCAAACACAGCGATGTGTATTTGCTTTTCCTTTAATAGTTGCGGATCATTTAGTAAATTTGTGCTAAAATAAAATACCTAACTGTGAAACTGTTTTCAAAGTAAAGATGCTTCATAGAAAATGTGAAAATAGTGTAAATAATGTACTTGCACCACACTGTGATGAAAATTTGATTTCTGATACATAGAATGTGAAAATTCAGTCTTCTATTAAATGTATCCAATAATATCACAGTTGACAAACTTCTTGGAATGGATATAATATACTTCAATAGCAATTACAAAAAAAGCTATGTATACGTATCTTGATTTGGTATTTTAGTTTTCTGAAAGGTGTTCTGCAGATGGTGTCGTAAATGCTTAAAAAAAAAAGGAAAAAAAACAAACAAACAAACAAAGAAAACTTAGAGGAAAAGGAATAAAAGCTGGAAAATCTATTGCTTATTGGAACTGATAACGCTAGGAGTTAAAAGTGGTATCAGTCACAAATTAACTGTTCTAACCATTATTTCTCTTTAGGTGTTTCATTCTTTGAAATTGGCAATAACCATATATGTGCTGAATGTCTGTCACTAGAAACTTCAAAATTTTTGGTAATAGAAACTTGTAAGTGGTCTTCTCACTTCTTCAGTTAGATAAGCATCTGATAAGCAGTTGTACTTTGCTATTAATGAAAAAGAACCACTAAAGATTTCAAACAGACGTGCAAGAAGATGGTTATCTACTAAAGTTGTCGTGAATAGAATTTGAATCAATGGCTAAATTCAAATCCACTTTAAAATGATGAGCACGGGAGGTGAGTACTTTATTAAAGAACTGTTATATATGAAATTTATCTGAATGTAAGAATATGCTTTATTCTTAAATCCTGTCTCAGAGTATGTTCAAGAAGTTTGATAATTATATTGAATAAAGAATGGCGAATAAACCAATGCTTCTCTACAAATCTTTCTCATTTACCCAAAGCAATTGTAAATATTTTAGAACTTGTAAGAAGTGGACTAAATCCCTTTGATCCTAATTCTAAACTGAAAATCTTTTCTTTAGAAAAGTTTTTCAATTTAGAATTTTGGCTACAGTTTTGAGAGAAAAATATCAGAAATGATTTCGTTTCTGGATTTGGTTTGCAAGATTCTTTATATAAGTCCGTGCATTGAAGAATATTCTGTTGTGCCTGGGGAGACTCATTTTCTTTTTGTGCCTTATAATGTAACATACTCACCGGTAAAATTTCCACTTATTTCTCAATAGTCTTGAGAGTCAAGACTATTGGAAAGTTTGCAAGGTGCAATGAAAATTTTAGAAAATAAAAATAAGAAATAAGTGGAAATTTTACCGGTGAGTGTGTTACATTATAATGCACAAAAAGAAAATGACTCTCCCCAGACACAACAGAATCAGAAATGATGTTCTAGAAAATAACATCTGATGAAGGGGAAAATATTAAGCAAAGATTGAGAAATGTTTTCTGACATAACATACTGTTCATATTTCGTTTTTGGATTTGGTTTGCAAGATTCTTTATATGAGTTCGTGTGTTGAAGCATATTCTGTTGTGTCTGGGGAGAGTCATTTTCTTTTTGTGCCTTATTATGTAACACATGCACCAGTAAAATTTCCACTTTTAAAAAAAATTAAAATTTTACCAGTGAGTGTGTTACATTATGAGGCACAAAAAGAAAATGACTCTCCCCAGACACAACAGAATACTGTTCATACTTTTACTTTTACTCATTTCAGCCATGCTGGAGCACTGCCATTGATTGAAGAGTATTTAAGAATATTAAATGTTTTTCTGGAGAAAATATTTCGAAACATGTATACAGGAATGAATTATTCCACTTTTCGATTTGATGAATTTAAATAAATTTAAATACTTATAACATAGCAAGAGTTGAATTTCAATATAATTGTATTCATTTGTTTATATGAACCAACACGACCAGTACAGAAACATTTTAGAAGAAACTTTTTTATTACAAAAATGCTAATGGAAAAAATCCCTTTAGCAATGTTGCAGCATCTGTTGTTAATCTCTTAATATTACCTAATTCAGATGCCAAGGTAGAAAGATTATTCAGCAGCATGAATGTTATCAAAACAGAATTGAGAAATAAGAGGTAACTTCCGATGCTTGGAGCTGTTCTCTCAGTAAAATATGGCCTGGAACGATAAGATAAATGCTGCGAAGATTATTGTTTACCTGAAGCAACACTAAATAAAATTAGTAAAGAATTGATTTCTACATTTCTTTTTAAATAAAGTAACTATTATTATTTCTTCTTATTTAGCATTTTAAAAACTTTTTTTAAACAGTCTAGCATTAAATAGTAATTTTCATTTGCCAACATGATAATTGTGTAGAGAACCAGATTAATAATGTAACAAAAGTAGCCAGCTCCATTCTAAATGCTTTATTGCTATAGAAGTATACTAGCTTCAAGTTTTATGAACAAATAAGTTTCCAGTGTTGATTCTAAACTCAGAATACTTCCAAGATCCAAAACACTTTAAAATGACAAATAATAAAATGAAATTGAGAGATAATGGTAAATTGGCAGCCTTATTTAATTTTTGCTGGATGTTGCTTAATTGGTTTGACATTCCATTCTAGTTTGCAACAGTTGAGTTTAACTAACACTTTTCTTGAAAATAAGATTGATGGAATGAATCCGATTATTGCTAACATACTGGAATCACCCTAATTATCTAATGATTTCTTTTGTATATCAATATTAATGATTTGTTTTAAATAATGAGCCGTGAGGATGAAAGACTTGAGGTATTTCGTGTTGCAAGACAGTGTGTGAGAGAGAATCGTGATGTGGTAGGAGAGAAGTGTGTTCGCATGGATGATGGTTCACTTGCGCTAAATGAGGATGCAAAGAGAGAGGTTTGGAGATGCCACTATGAAAGGTTGCTGAATAAAGAAAATGAATGGGATAAAGAGAGTCTGCCGAATGTTGAGCCAACAGAGGGACCAGCTATCCGAGTTGATAGTTCCGTGGTAGCTAAGGCAATTAGAAGCATGAAGACAGGGAAAGCCCCAGGCCCATCAGGAATTACTGCAGAGATGCTCAAAATATCTGGCAGTGTCGGCTATAACCTAGTCACCCGTTAGTCAACCAGTGATACACGAAGGAGTCATACCCAATGACTGGTGTAGCAGCATACTAGTCAACTGCTACAAAGGTAAAGGTGATGCCCTGGATACAAATAATTACAGAGGTATCAAGCTGTTGGATCAGGTAATGAAGGTTACGGAGAGGGTCATAGCCCAACTAATTAGAGAGAGAGTTAGTTTAGATGAGATGCAGTTTGGGTTTGTCCAGGGAAAAGCACCACTGATGCTATATTCCTGGTAAGGCAGCTGCAGGAGAAATACCTAGCCAAAGATAAGCCCCTGTACCTGGCTTTCGTTGACATGGAGAAAGCCTTTGATAGGGTCCCCCGATCCCTCATCTGGTGGTCAATGAGGAAACTAGGGATAGATGAATGGCTGGTGAGGGCTGTGCAAGCCATGTACAGAGATGCCGTAAGTAAGGTTAGAGTTGGCAGCATGTACACAGAAGAATTCAAGGTAGAGGTTGGGGTCCACCAGGGTCCAGTACTCAGCCCCCTCCTTTTATCATAGTCCTCCAGGCAATTGTGGAGGAATTCAAGACAGGTTGCCCCTGGGAGCTCCTCTATGCTGACGACCTCGCTCTAATCGCTGAGTCACTATCAGAACTGGAGGAGAAGTTCCAGGTGTGGAAGGAGGGTTTAGAATCGAGGGGCCTTAGAGTCAACCTAGCTAAAACCAAAGTACTAATAAGTAGAAAGTTAGAAAATCCACAAATATCCTCAGGAAGATGGCCCTGTAGAAAAGGTGTAGGTAGAAACTCTATAAGATGTACCCAGTGTAAGCTATGGACACATAAGAGGTGCAGCAATGTCAAAGGTAGGCTAACTGGGAAGATAGTTTTTGTATGTGGCAGATGCTCTGGAGCATTGACCTCCGAAAATCTGCAGAAAACAACTTCCGTCACTTTCCGGGGGGAAAAACTAGAAGTAGTTGATAGCTTCCGCTATCTAGGTGACCAAGTCAGTAGTGGGCGGGTGCGCTGAAAGTGTAACTGCTAGAATAAGAATAGCCTGGGCAAAGTTTAGGGAGCTCTTACCTCTGCTGGTGACTAAAGGCCTCTCGCTCAGAGTAAAAGGCAGACTGTATGATGCATGTGTACGAACAGCTATGCTACATGGCAGTGAAACATGGGCTGTGACTGCTGAGGACATGCGTAAGCTTGTGAGGAACGAAGCCAGTATGCTCCGATGGATGTGTAATGTCAGTGTACTTACTCGACAGAGCGTTAGTACCTTGAGAGAAATGTTGTACCTATGAAGCATCAGTTGTTGTGTGCAAGAGAGACGATTGCGCTGGTATGGTCATGTGGCGAGAATGGATGAAGATAGGTGTGCGAGAAAGTGCCAATCCCTAGCAGTTGAGGGAACCCGTGGAAGAGGTAGACCCAGGAAAACCTGGGACGAAGTGATGAAGCACGACCTTCGGACGTTAGGTCTCACCATGGAAATGACTAGAAACCGAGACCTATGGAAGTATGCTGTGCGTGAGAAGACCCGGCAAGACTAGTGAAGCCATAATCCGTGGTCCCTACCTGGGACGTAGTCAGTCCACCTGTGCATACCTTCCTTCTTGTGACACTTGTGAAGACCTGTTGAGGCAAGTGAGAATCGAATCAAATCAAATCAAATCAAATCGAACCAAATCAAAATAGATGAACATCAATGGAATTTGTATCCTTGTGGTACCAGTGCCGGTGGCACATAGAAAACCATCCGAACGTGGATCGTAGCCAGTACCGCAACGACTGGCCTCCGTGCTGAGGGCACATAACAAACCCATCCGAGCGTGGCCGTCCGCCAGCCCCGTCTGGCACCTGTGTCGGTGAACATAAGAAAACACCATCCGAGCGTGGCCGTCTGCCAGCCTCGTCTGGCACCTGTGTCGGTGGCACATAAAAAACACCATCCGAGCGTGGCCGTCTGCCAGCCTCGTCTGGCACCTGTGTCGGTGGCACATAAAATCACCCACTACACTCTCGGAGTGGTTGGCGTTAGGAAGGGCATCCAGCTGTAGAAACACTGCCAGATCTGACTGGCCTGGTGCAGCCTTCGGGCTTGCCAGACCCCAGTTGAACCGTCCAACCCATGCTAGCATGGAAAGCGGACGTTAAACGATGATGATGATGATGAATGACTTCTTTTACATACACACACATACGCACATATTCTGGACACTTCAGTGGCATGCTGACAGAATCATTAGTACACCAGGTGAAAGTCTTAGTCCATTTCGTCCATCCTTATATTCTGAGTTCAAATTCCACCAAAGTTGACTTTGCCTTTCATCATTTTGGGGCCAATAAAATGAGTACATGTAAGTGATTTAACTGCTCCTGGGTAGGAGTATAAGAACTCTGCCAAGCCATGTTGAGCTAGTGTGACAGAGCAGGCTCATCAAACTAGTATGACCCCAAGCTCAAATTCACAGCCTGCCCATCAGACTTGTGGTAAGTAGCTTGTGGTAAGTACATGCTGAGGACTTCTTCCCACAGTGGACTGAATGTAAGCAATCCAGTCCAATCTCTACACTTTATTATGACAACATATTCCTTGATATTGCTGAAATAGAATTTCTCTAAATACAATACCATATTAAAAAAATTGTATTGCCAATCTTCAGGTGTAGATTATATGAACTTATTTTGCTATTTGCATCGTATATTAAGACATGACAAACTAAAATTATATAACTAGAAGTTGTTGGAATAATTTTACTTTGGTAAATAATGAAGAGAAATGTGAAATAAAAGTAGTAAAAAGAAATGTTAACTTATCTGTATGGTAATTTTCTCTCCACGAATTCAACATGCCTACTAGCAATCGTATAATCCAGCATTGAGAGCTACTATGTAGGGGAGATAATTCTTATTGACATTTAAAAGTTCTTAAAAGGTATTTTCTATAATTTATAATTACCGTGTAATGGAAGTGAATAATAATAAATCAGGAGAAGCCGGAAGTGTATGATGGGAATAGTCTAATTTTTTTCTTGGTAAATTTATTTTATTTATATTTTAACTTTGATAAATAATAAATTTCTAGGTCAGTAAATAGGTAAACTGAATTACTCAACATATAATTATGAAATATTTAAAATATTTAAAAATATTTTGAAATAAGAAAAAGTCAGTAAAAAAATTATTTTTATAATTATAATACAATTAATATATATATTGATTAAACTATAATTCTTAAAATTGAGTTTCTAAATTAAGATTAAAAATTTAGAATAATACCATCTAATAGTATACTATAAATTTTTATTAAGAAACTAAAATATCTGAAATTAGAAGTTAATTAAATGTCATCTTACATTTATATATAAATAAGTAGATATATTCTAGTTATACTAAAAAGTAAGATATGATTATACATTATTCTTTTACTCTTTTACTTGACTGCAGCCAAGCTGAAGCACCGCATTTAGTCAAGCAATGTTGGGGGTACAAACACAGACACACAAACATATACACGCACATACACATATATACGACGGGCTTCTTTTAGTTTCTGTCTACCAAATCCACTCATAAGTCTTTGGTCATCCCAAGGCTTCTAGTAGAAGACACTTGCCAAGGTGCCACACAGTGGGACTGAACCCAGAACCATGTGGTTGGTAAGTAAGCTACCTACCACACAGCCACTCGCATCTAAGTATTATGATTACATCTTTTGATTTAAAATTAGGGTTTTATTTATTTTCTAAAGAGTGAAATATTATCTCATTAAATAGGCAATTCAGTTTATGTTTACATTTAATTTTTCGTTCCTTCTGGGTGTAGATTAGTCTTATTTTAGCTTTTAATACTTCCATAAATTCGTGTGCACATGAATGTAAAGTCCAAGAATGTAAAGTATATGATTTGAAATAAGAATTATAGGTATTAATTTTGATAATTTTAATATTTAGTTCTATATGTACCTATCGTGGATAATGTCGTTCAATGATAATTGAGTTGCTTGAGGGGGATTCTGTCTCTTAAACCTATATATATATATATATATATATATATTATATAAAATCCGTTCTGTTTGTCTGCCTGTGTGTCTTCTAGGATCTCGGGCATCATCCATCCGATTGTGCTCAAATTTGATTTGTAGATACCAATGATATCAGGGCGTATATAAGTCTTAAAAAAGTTATAAAAATCGATTCCAGGTAAGAATGCGATCGATATAGCTGTGGGACTGGGCATTTGTACGTGCAAGTACATTAGCTGTTGCAATGTACTTACTGGTACTTTAAACTCTTCGGTTGCATATTTGTGTGAATAAAATCGTTTTCCTTTGGAATAGAAAAAAGTCAATCTTTATTTCTTCTTCTGCAGGTGTCTTAAATTTAGGTTAAATCAGTGTTTCTCAAAGGGGAGGCCTATGGGACGGTCGGACAAGTTGTTTTGAGAAAATTTGGTTTAAATGTTTGACAACTCAGCACTGTCCATTGGATGGGGGGGGGGCGTTTTGCTCATATATATATATATATACGTATATATACATGCATATATGAGTACAGGCTGTCTCCAACTGTGCAAATAATATACACACAAGAGATACATACAAGACGTGGACAGTAATTACAGGAGAAGAACGAGTGAAATACATAAACACCAAGAAAAAAGAGAAAAAAATGGAAAACAGGACAAGTTAACACAGAAAAAGGACTTATATATATATATATATACGTAGATAGATAGATAGATAGATAGATAGATACACATATGTATGCATTTCTCTACGTATGTGTCTTTAGCTTATTTTTATCGGTAGTAGATATAAACAAATGTTAGAAAAGAATCAAACAAAATAGAAGCAGTGTTTTACAAATGTTGTCCCTTGAAATGGGCCAGACAGTCTCTTGTTACTTTTGCTATCAGCCACAGAGTAAACTAGTGATTAGCCTGTTAAGAATCAGTAGACTGCTGTTTATAAATGGTGTTATAAAAAAAGTTTATAAGAAATCAATATGAAGAATGTTGATATATGACCTTCACTATTTAAAGGAAAACGTTTTATTTGTTGCATTTAATAAAATACAGTAATGTGGTGATGCTGAGAGATTCTTTTCGAAAGCATTCTGTGTTATAGAACACATCAGTTTGTCTTTACTGACCATGTTCTACAGCTTTTCTCTATGGTTTTCATAGGATGTGAGATGAGAAGTAAAAAAGCCCCTTGTACAACTCTACACCATTCTTTAGAAAAATGGTGGTGGTGATCGTGGTGATGATGTTGATGATGATAGGTGAAGAGGAGGAGGAGGAGGAAGGTGATGATGATGGTGGTGATGGTGGTGATGTTGGTGATGCTGGTGATGGGGATGATGATGATGACAACTATGCTGATGCCAATGATGGTGACAATAATGACGACAACGATGACAATGATGATGATGACGATGACGATGATAATGATGGCGACAATGATGATGATGATGATGATGTCAATGATGACGACGACGACAATGATGATGATGATGATAGCAACAATGATGATGATGATGATGTTGACGATGATGATGATGACAATGCTGATGGTGATGATGACAACAATGTCGACGACAACAATGACGATGACGATGATGATAATGATGGTAGTTTCTCTTGGACCAAAAAAGACAGCTCTGCAATTTCTTGTCGAACAATCTGCACAAATTACTATAAATAGTAATTAAATATTTGAGCTGTACATTAGCTTACTGCCCGAATCAAACTGATTTTGCAAGGTGTTCTATAGTGATTGCAGAATAACATACAATGAAGTGTTTTACTCAAGAACACAATACACCAACCAGTCCAGGAATTGAAAGCACAATCTTGTGATCTCGAGTGCAACACACTTAACCACTAGGCCATACACCTCTGACTCTTGGAAGAACGCGACACATTAAATAATCCTTTTTATCTCACAGCAGAATGTAATAAACTCTAAGAGAGTGAGTGAGATTGAGAGAGCTCGGTTGACCCTAGCACATGATTGGTACCTTATTTATCAACTCCAATGTAAAGTAGAGTTGACCTCAGTAGCATTTGAACTCAGAATGAAAAGATCCCACAAGGGATCTATCCACTGATTTTAATGATTCTGCTAATTGATCAATTATAAAATAGTCATCATCATCATACCCACTTGACAAATGGTGTTGGTTTGTTTACATCTCATAACTTAGCAGTTTAGCAAAAATTGTTTAATAGAATAAGTACCAGACTTTGAAAAAATTAAGTACTGGGGTTGATTTGTTCAACTAAAATTTTTAAGGCTGTACCCCAGCATGGCCACAATCTAATGGCTGAAACAAGGGATGCCTAACTTTCTTTAACAATTTAATCAGAACTTATAGCATTACACATGCCTATGACATCCTGCACATATTTCATATGAATGTGGTTATTATGGAATTTATGTCATTCTTGAAACAGCTGTTGAGATAAAACTTTACATAATTCTTCTATTCTGTTCTTTTTTTATTCTGCATCTGTATTTTTTACACCATGTAAATACACATCTCAAGCCTACCAGTGTTTATCTACCTCTCTACCTACCCACCTATATGTGTGTGTATGCGCGTGCGCATGTGTGTGTGTGTGAGTGAGTGTGTATGCATACATGTGTATGTATGTCTGTGTGTTTGTCGCCACATGACATGACAAGTTTTGGTTGCTTTAAATCCCCATAACTTAGCAAAAGAGACTCAAGAATTAAATACCAGACTCTAAAAATTTGTCCTGGGGTCCATTCATTTAACTAAACTCTTTAAGGCAGTGCCCTAGACTGGCCACAGTCCAATGAATGAAACAAGTAAAAGATATATAATAAAAGAAAGACAATATACTGATTAATGCAGCCCTTGGCCTTTTGGGGTTTTGGTATATAGAGGAAATCATTTATTCTCAAAATGAAAATATAACTTCAATAACATTAAGAGGATAATCAATAACATGAAAACCCTATAGCTTTGTAGTTTTGTTTCTGTGAAATTTGTTTTTCTCCTTTTATCATTTCCCTGAAGGACAACTCCAAAATGTTGATCTTTTTCCTGTTTCTTCTTAACAGAGCTAAGTCAAATTCAAGTATATAATAAAGAGACATTTCTTAAATCTATTTTGGATGCATACACCCAACAGCTTAAATTAGCTTTCTTTATTAATAAGCAACAAGTTTTAATATAATTTATGTACATTTGATTCGTCAGGTGACATTTCATGCTTGAGATGACCTATTGAGTCAAGCAAAATCAAAATCAAAATTATATCACAATGAAATGGAAATTGTAGTTGTGACTGATGCCAGTGCCACCTGGCTTGCTCCCATGGTGGTGGCATGTAATAAACACCATTTATGCATGTGTCATTGCCAGTGCTGCCTGACTGGCTCCTGTGCCAGTGGCACATAAAAAGCACCATCCAAACATGGTCGATGCCAACCTTCTGCCCTGACTGGCACCTGTGCTGGCAGCATGTAAAAAGCATCATTCAAATGTGGCTGATGCTGGTGGCGCATGACTGGCTCCTGTGCCAGTGGCATGTAAAAAGCACCCACTACACTCTCAGAATGGTTGGCATTAGGAAGAGCATCCAGATGTAGAAACACTGCCAGATCAGATTGGAGCCTGGTGCGGCCTCCTGGCTTGCCAGTCCCCAGTCAAACCCTCCAATCCATACCAGCATGGAAAAACAAGTTAAACAATGATGATGATGATGATGAGTATCTTTAAATTTGCAATTTAACATTTTGTTTTTAAATATGAAACCATGAGAAATACACTTATCAAAAGATTTACAACCTACCAACTAAAAGTTATCTTAGTACTCAGCTTTTGTTTTTATAATTTTTAATATCTTCTTGTACATTTTCATTATCATTATTGATTTAACTCATCTGAGTTCAAATTCCACCGAGGTTGACTTTGCCTTACATCCCTTCAGGATCAATAAAATAAGTACCAGTAGAACACTGGGGTTGATTCAATTGACTAGTTTCCTCCATGGAAATTTCAGCCCTTGTGCTTACATTAGAAAACATTGTCTATTGACACAGGAGTGGGTAAAATAAAAATGTTAGTTCATTTATTTATTTTTTTGTTGTTATTAGTGTTTGTCAGTGATTCAAGGACAGAGATAATAATGAAATGGATTGAGCTAGTGTATTACTGGTACATATTTTTATGATCCCCACCCTAAATGTGTAGAAGATGACCAGGTGCAGGAGTGGCTGTGTGGTAAGTAGCTTGCCTATCAACCGCATGGTTCCAGGTTCAGTCCCACTGCATGGCACCTTGGACAAGTGTCCTCTACTATAGCCTCGAGCCGACCAAAGCCTTGTGAGTGGATTTGATAGATGGAAACTGAAAGAAGCCCGTCATATATATGTATATATATGTATGTGTGTGTATATGTTTGTATCTGTGTTTGTCCCCCCAACATCGCTTGACAACCGATGGTGGTGTGTTTACGTACCCGTAACTTAGAAGTCTGGCAAAAGAGACCGATGGAATAAGTACTAGGCTTAAAAAGAATAAGTACTGGGCTCGATTTGCTCGACTAAAGGCGGTGCTCCAGGATGGCCACAGTCAAATGACTGAGACAGGTAAAAGAGTAAAAGAGTAAATGAGAGAAACAGGAGGAATGGTGACATGAAAGTCATCCAGCCATAGAAAATAAGCCTCAACAAATTCCTTCTTGGTCATGTTAAGAATTGAAGAGTGGCCATTAAAACAATGATCAAAACAATAACTTGTAACATTGGTTCAATACTAGGATTTCTGAGAAAGGAGTTTAGGAGTGATTCTTAAACCACTCCCAGCACCCCTATTCGTGACTGGTACTTGAATTTATTCATATTAAAACAAGGAAAAAAAAACAAAATTAATGGTGCAGATATGGCTATGAGGTATGTAACTTATTTCCCAAGCACATGGTTCTGGGTTCAGTCCTAATGCATGGCGCTTCAGGCAAATTCTTCTACTATAACCTAAGGGTGACCAAACGCATGTGAGCTGATTAAGCAGAGGGAAACGGAAACAAGCCAACCATATATACAGACATACATGTCTGTGTGTGTGAGTGTGTCTGTGTGTGAATGAGTGTGTGTGTGTTTGTCCCCACCACCTCCTGACAGCTGGTATCAGTGTGCTAACATCTTTACAACTGAGCAGCTTGGCAAAAGAGACTGAGAAAGTATGAAGCTTAAAAACGTAAATTCATTCGACTAAACATTCTTCAAGGCAGTGCTCCAGCATTCATCATCGTCATTGTTCGACTGTGGTTGAGACAATGGAATTTACCATGCTACGCCAGACTTCACGGTCCATCATGGCATTACGGAGGTCCTGTTGCTGGATGCCTGTATCCCTGGAGATTACATCAGGGTAGGAGAGTGTGCGCCCTCTGGTATTGCGAGTAGATGGCTTCCAGAGGAGAAGAGTAGAAATTACTTCTTTTCAGCTCTACAACAATGTCCAGCAAACTGGACTCTCCTACCTTTCACAAGAGATGACACAGGTGGTAGTTTCCCATATATTTGCATTTTGGTTGGATGGCGCTTCCACGAAAGATTTTGAGCTCTCATAAGGAGGCGGGTGTAGGTTCCATCCAACCGCCTCTCAAGCTTCTTTGATAACGTCCAGGTTTCTGAGCCATATAGTAGAATTGGTTCGACTGTGGCTTTGAAGATTTCAAGTTTGAAGTCTCTACTTAGATTTGATGACCAGATTTTATGCATTGCTGCAGTCTAATGACCAAAATGAATAAAAGATATGCGTTGTCTTTACCAGGATTTGAACTCAGTAAACAGAGAAATAAACTAAATGCTAAAAGACATGCAGTAGTGTGACTTAAATCTCGAGCTGACTTCACAACCTACCCTACTGTCCTTCAAATATAAATAACAATAAAAATCAAACGGAAATCTTCTGAAAAATGAAAGGCAATGCATTAAAAGTGCATTTATAGATGTTTATGAAATGCTTAAAATAATATAAAACACAAGGATAAGAAGAGATGTTCTTTTTTTTTTCTCGATTGAATTATAGAAACATAATTTGTAAAGAAAAACAAGGAAATATATAATTTTAAAACATTTAGGAAATGAAAAAGTATATGAAAAATTTTCTTTAAAAATCAAAAAATGTTTTGACATTTTGATTCTAAAGAATTTGTGAGTGTGTGTGTGTGTGTAGGTGTGTGTATTCATTACTTTTGTATTTTACATTTTTATTAGGTGTCTTTAAATATACACACATATATATATACATATACACACATATATAAATATATATATATATATATATATATATATATATACATGCATATATATATATATATATATGTACACGTAGAAAGATATTGATTTTATATATGTACATTTAAAATATTTACCAGTGCACACACACACACACACACACACACACATATATATATATATACATATGTATATATGTGTATATATATATATATATATATGCATATATATATGTATATATATATATGTATATATATATGTATATATATATATATATGTATATATATATGTATGTATATATATATATATATAGGTGTGTGTTTGAGAGAGGGATAGAGAAAGAGAGAGATTCAGCTGTCACCTTCCCATAACCTACTGCATCTATCGACACCGACACCGCAGAAGTTCCGAGGTTCCATTCACATATACCATCACCTCACTCTTCCTCACCCTCTCACTAGCTTCACAGTGTCACTCCTGCAACAGCTACAACTACTACTGCTGCTACTACTACTACCACTACTGATATTTCCACCAGCGCCACCTCACCAATACAACTGCCAGGATATCTTAAATAAAACTTGACATTCATTTCTGCTGACAGTACTACTTACAACAACAACAGCAACAACAACAACAGCTGCAGCAGCATCAACAACAATAATAAAAAACAGCAATAACAAGCCATTGAGGGAGTCTCTTCATGGTAACAAGGCATTCTAGAAATAGCAACCAAATCTGCTTAAATCACACCTTGTTATCTTAGATCTTGTAGTTCTTGAGAGTCCTTAAAAAAATAAGTGTGACTTAACATGGTTCTTATCTTGCCAGAAACAGCAGTGAATTATACTTCAAATCATAACTTAGTGTTTTAAAAAATCATTCCAGATCTGCACAAACAAATCTGATCTGCCCTGGTGTTGATCAGCAAGGACATGAAGTTGATCTACAGAATGCTACAGGACCAAAATTTTAATTGTCTTTATGTAAATATTGGTTTCAAACTTTGACACAAAACCAACAATTTCAGGAGAGGGGGTAAGTCAATTACATCGACCCCAGTGCCCAAATGGTACTTAATTTTTCAACCCTGAAAGGATAAAAGATAAAGCTGACCTTGGTGAAATTTGAACTGAGAAATTTGAACTCAGGCAAAATGCCATTGAGCATTTTGGTGTGCATGCTAATAATTCTGGCCTTCTTTATATGTGAATATTATGACTTTGCCAACAAAGAAAGTATTGGTCTTCTTCAGCCTCAGTTTATATTTTATATTCTCTTCTACTCTAGGCACAAGGCCCGAAATTTTTGGGGAGGTGGGGCAGTCGACTAGCTCGACCCCATTACACGACTGGGTACACCAAAAGTAACAGCAGATGAAATACCTATTTCTTTACTACCCACAAGGGGATAAACACAGAGAGGTCAAACAAGGACAGACAAGCAGATTAAGTCGATTATATCGACCCCAGTGCATAACTTGTACTTATTTAATCGACCCCCAAGAGGATGAAAGGCAAAGTCGACCTCAGCAGAATTTGAACTCTGAACATAGCGGCAGATGAAATACCACTAAGCATTTCGCCCAGTGTGCTAACGTTTTTGTCAGTTCACCACCTTTTTATACCTCCCACATTTTAAACTTTCACCTGTGTTACTAATGAACTTATCCAAGTGCCGATGATGTTTTCATTTAGCTAACGAACAAAAACTGTAACCCTTTGTTTAAGCATTAATAAAATTAACTTTTCATAAATGTTGCTTCTTTTTCCTTTCGTCAACCTTTCAAATGTGGGAGGTATTTCTGCCATACTCTGTATTTTACATTCTCAATACCAGTTTCTTTTGACATGTCACAACAGTTCTGTATTTAAAGGGAAGAAAAGACAAAATCTGTGGTATCCACAGCTTTCACAATGCACCAGTAGAATAAATAAAATTAAGTTCTTTTAACTAAAACTCAATAATGCACCAAAGTCTAAGAACTCTGGTGAATATCTTTTCATCTTAAAATTAGCACTTCTAAAATATATAAGATGTATAAATTGCTAGAAGGGATAAAGATGAAATACATTCAAACCATATGGTGTTCTCAAGGGCTGATTCTTTGTACTGTTACCATCTTAGTAAGTAGATAGCTGAAAGGTAGTTCTTTTTCTAGATAAGGGATCAGTCTGGGATGGTTCCAAAATGTTCTGGGATATATTCCAAACAACCAAATGCACTGAAATTCAAGTAATTTAAAGAGTACTACAATGCAAAAAACACAATAATACATCAGTTTAAATTTCATATTGCTATGTGTGTGTGTATGTGTGTATGTATGTGTGTATGTATGTATGTATGTATGTATGTATGTATGTATGTATGTATGTATGTATGACTGTGCATGTGTGTGTATGTATATTTTCATTTGTCCAACTGTTTTTACACCCATTTTTCAATGCTAGCATGGGTTAGATGAATATATCATTGAAGCATTGTTTTACAGTTGGATACCACTCCTGATATACAATACCATTTGCAGCTTACAACTTTCATGAGGTACAAATAAACGTAAACAAACACACATATGTACACAGATGTACATGCACATATACACACATACACACAAATACACATATACAAACATACATACATGCATAGTAGTGATTAGGATAAGGGAGAGAAACTGTGTATAGTTGTGAAAGTCAGCTGTCCAGATGACGTTAACATAAAGCTGAAGATCAGCAAAAAGAGAATATCCATGCTAAACTATTGAGAAATATACAGCTACTCTACCCAGATTAAGTCCAGGTTTATACCTGTAATTATTGGGGCACTGGGTTATGTAATACACTGCCTAAGTACCAATCTTGAAAAATTAGGCTTCTCAAAACCAGAAAGGAGAAAGCTGATTCGAAGATTACAGATTCAAACCATCAATGGAACTGTAAAGATCTGTAAAACTTTTCAGAAGTTTATCAGTTAAATATATATGAACATGTCTAGATATGCAAGTATATGCATGGGAATACATACATAAAGCAAAATATATAAATCTGCACATATACATACATACATGCATACATACATATATACATACATACATACATACATACATACATACATACATAAATTGTAGCTAGGATACTCCATAATGAAATCTGTAAGAAAGATAATCCCAGAGTGAAAGAAAAATCCGCAATATGGTAGAAGCTATAGCCACTCATAATAAAAAGGAATACTGGGAGAGACCTCAATAAAATGTATACCAGTGACAACCTCAATAAAATGAAAGCACAACAGATCTGATATAAGGATTTGGCATAGAGAAGAGAAACTGTGCATAGTTGTGGGAATTTGCTTCCCAGTGGATGTTAACATAAAGCTGAAGATCAGTGAAAAATGGAATACCTATGCTGAACTATTGAGAAATCTGCTGTTACATACATACATACATACATACATACATGCATGCATGCATGCATACATACATACATACATACATACATACATACATACATACATACATACATACATACATACATACATACATGCATACATACATGCATACAAAAAGACCCTGCCATTTATGTTGAAATTCCAATGAAGGATCCTTGTATCTAGGTAGGTTAGAGACCAGTTCTTTCTTTATTGGCAAGAAATCTTGAAATAAAACTGAATAATGACATGCATACATGCATGCATACACACACATGCATACATACATACATACATACATACGTATATACATACATACATACATACGTATATACATACATACATATATACATACCTACATACATACATACATACATACATACCTACATACATACATACATACATAAATATGTACATGCATACATGCATACATACATATACATACATACATACATACATAGATTTTGATGAGGATTTATTAATCTATTGATTAGGCATGATGAAAATTTAATTCATTTAATTTATTTGATTATTTTACTAATGAATTCTTTCAGTTAATATATCATTTATAACAAATATATAATTATGCTTCTGATTCAGAGTATTATGATTTCATAATTAATATACATATATACATACACACACACACACACATATATATATATATGTATGTATATATGTATATATATATATATATATATATATATATATATATGTATATGTGTGTATATGTATATATATCTATATATGTGTGTGTGTGTATATATATATATATATATCATCATCATCATCATCATCATCATATATATATATATATATACATACACATATGCATATATATACTGGTTTGACTCCATATTGTACTTTTACATATAAATCCCATTTACATTTGTTCCTTGCACAAACTGTGTCAGTTTGTATTGAACACCAATCAAATCAGGGAACTACCTATCTGTACCTGAACTGTATATAGGTCTGTATTTGCATGAACCAATCAAATTTAATCTCAACCTGAGCTGCCACGATGTTTTGTAATTTTCTTCTATTTCTAGTTACAGGCATGGCTGTGTGGTAAGAAGTTTACTTCCTAAAACCATGGCTCCAGGTTCAGTCCCACTGTGTTACATCTTGGGTGAGTGTCCTCTACTGTAGTCCTGGACTGGTAGATCTACCAGTTTCCATCTACCAGCCTCAGGCTGACCAAAGCCTTGTGAATGGATTCGGTAGATGGAAACTGAATGAAGCCTTCATATGTACATGTGCATGTGTGTGTATGCATGTTTGTCCCCTCTCTCACCACATGACAACCTGTGTTGGTTTGTTTATGTCCCTGTAATTTAGCGCAGTTTGGCAAAAAGAGACTGATGGAATAAGTACACGGCTTAAAGAAATAAGTCTTGCGGGTAATTCATTAAACTAAAATTCCTCCAGGGCAGTGCCCCAGCATGGCCACAGTCTAATGACTGAAAACAAGTAAAGAATATATACGATAAAAGATTCATTTGTTACTATTGTTACTATAGATGTTATGGGTGTTATTTAAATAAGTTATTTTTCTCTCACAGAAGAAGCTTTCAAAATATTCCTGACTTTTCGTATATTAATTTAATATTTCCTTCTCAAAGGCAGCAAGTTACCACAATCGTTACCATACCGGGCGTTTGTTCATCTTTCTGTTCTGAGTTAGAATACTGCCAAGGTCGACTTTGCCTTTTATCCTTTAGGGGAGTCAATGAAATAAGTACCAGTTCAGTACTGGGGTCAATGTGATCAACTTACCCCTCTTCCCATCCCCGAACTTGCTGGCCTTGTACCAAAATTTGAAACCAATATTTATTCTTTTCTTTTACTTGTTTCAGTCACCACCCATTTTGGCCAACAAAATGCATACATATTACATGGTCTTAAACTAATTTTCCCTGTAAATTTGAAAAGTTTATATTAATTAGAATTCTTCAAGTTCCATAAAAAATATTTATTGTCTGCATCATTCGAAAGAGAAATAAATTTTGCATAAGGTGTAAAAGATAAAAATAATTTCTATGGTGTTAGTAACAAAATATTTTGTCAGAAATAGAACTTTTATCGGCTATCTTAAATATATTTTCGCCAGTGTATATATCTCAGGTAATCCCATAAGTTCTGTCCGAATTTTGGATAAAGAATACAAGTGATCAAATGTTGTATTTAATTGAAAGTTAATCATCAATGTACTTTCCCTGATTATCTATGACTTACTTCAATCTATTTACAAGCTTTTCAATTCCATCAATGTAAAACTCTTGGTTTCAAAGTGAAGAACTCTGAAATGTCAGGTTCGACCTCCTCCTGGCTTGCGAAAGTTGTGTTCCCCTAATAATTCTGTAAACTATGAAACAAATGGTAGTCTGAAGGAGCAAGATCAGGAGAACAAGGTGGATGAAGAAATTTTTCCCAATCGACCTCTTCGATCTTCTGTGATGTGATCTTTGCAGTGTAGGGTTGCGCATTGTCCTGATGAAACATCACTCATTTTCGACTCACTAAAGCGGCTCTTTTTTCCTTCAAACCTTGGTTCAAATGCTCTAATTGCTGACAGTAGACTTGAGCATTGATTGTTGCTTTAGGTGGTAACAATATAAAGTGAATTACTCCTTTGCAATCGCACCAGATAGAGAGAAGAACCTTTTTCCCATGAAGTTCCCTTCTCGGTTGTGGTTGAGCATTTTCTTTTTTACCAAGCCACTGTTTACGACATTTAACATTTCAATAGAAAATCTATTTTTCGTCACAAGTCTATCGAAAAAGGGTGAACTGAGTTTGCTAGAATGGAGAGAAGAGCAGATTTGGGGTTGCTTTCGGACAATACATAAGGCTCCTATTTTCCAAGTTTAGGAATATTTCCACGTTGTTAAAGATGACGATGAACTGTTGTATGGTTTGAACTAAGCTTTATTGCCAATTCTTCAACTGATAATGACGGATTTTCTTCAAGTAATGCCTCAAGGAGCTTATCATCAAACTCAACTGGACGTCCTGTTCGATGTTCATCTTCAATTTTACAAACGATCTCCAGCGAGTTCTTTCATTCGAGCAATTTCCATAAACTGAGTATATGTTTCGAGTCACTTTGACTGCATTCTAAAAAAATAAGCAATCACATCATTGAAATCTCAAAGCTATGAATTAATGCATGATTAGTTCCAAACAATATGACTAAATAAACATTACAGTTGACAGGATAATCTGAATGCTACAGGGTTATTTATGGTATAACCTGAAGAGTTGGGAGATTCTATGTATTCTTATGAATATTGCACATCTACACATGCCTACTTAAATGATGTTACATCAGAATAAAATTTTGTAATGAAACAATTGTAGGTATATCATAAAATCCATTCATCTAGTCAATAATACATACATATATATGTGTGTGCATGTGTATGTGTGTGTGTGCGCATGTGTGGGTGTGTTTGTATGTATGTATGTCATACTCGATAATGAGGGGGCAGTCATAATAATAATGATATATATATATATATATATATATATATATATATATATATAATATGTATGTATTTAATAATCAAAGATAAATTCTTTATAAGATTTTATCGAATAGCCAGCATGTAATGAACCATATAGGCAATAATTAATATAAGTATATATAATTACATAAATATATTTATATTTATAAGGGCTCTATTGAATACCACCACATGCTAGAAATTAATGCCAAATGGCTCTAAGAACTACAGTTACTGCTCCATTAGCATGGATTGAAAGCAAGGAAAGTAAATAAATAAGATTTCTTAAAAGAGGATTAACTATAGAAATCTTATCTACCATAAAAACCCATGTAATTTACACACTTTTTGCGCAAAAATCTAAATAAACTTTAGTTAGTGTGTAAATTACATGAGTAGCTCATTTCCACAGATTTTTAGAATTTTTTTTTGTTGCAAAATGATGTACAAATCTAAACATTCATACCAGAAGTTGACTTATTTAATTTCAGAATAGGTTTTTTACAGAAAAAATATAAAATTTAATGGCGGTGCCCCAGCATGGCCACAGCTCATGAGCTGAAACTGGAAAAATCAAAATCAAATGAAGTTGACTTTTATTTATGCTGGACAGTATAATGCTTACTTTTTCTGTATAAATTTACTAAAGCTATTAAATGTTTATCTACTTTCTGAAGTTTGATGTTCACGCTAGTAATCACGGTCTGGGCCATATTTTACATTGCTTGGAGTTTCTACCTATCAAAATGGAACCCAGCAATTTCCTTAAATAGATCAGTTTTTCTCTGCTTAGGGAGTCTAGCTTGCGTTTGCACCCAGAAGCTATTTACTCCCTTTCTCCATGTTACGACATAATGAAATTCCTCATTGCTGATATCACGACTATCAGCTCTTACTGCATCTAATGCCGACAATGACAACATCATAATTCATCATTGCACATGTAAACTCACTAAGTAAATATGACTTAGTGTTCCTACAGAAACCTTCATTTACCTTATATAATGTTTAATGTCATTTCATTCATATTGAATTATGCAGCAATCTTATGCTCTCTTCACAGAACACTTGTAATGTGTGTCTGTCCTTGTTTGTCTCCTCTATATTTAGCCCCTTGTGGGCAATAAAGAAATAAGAAACGTTGGCACACTGAGCAAAATGCTTAGCAGTATTTCGTCTGTCTTTATGTTCTGAGTTCAAATTCTGCTGAGGTTGACTTTTGCCTTTCATCCTTTCAGTGTCGATAAATTAAGTACCATTTCCGTACTGCAATCAATCTAATCAGCTGGTCCCCTTCCCCAAAATTTCAGACCTTGTGCCTAGAGTAGAGAATATATTCCACGCAGTTTGCCATTTGAATAGTGATGACATTTGTTGTTGCAAGTGTTTAGCACAGATCCATCTGCAAGTAAGAAAACTTATGATTAAACATGTTCCAAATATAAACATTTTTTCTTTTTTTGTAGGGCTAGTATCCAATGTATTCTTTCTCTTTTAAAATAAAGTATCCATGCCAGTGCAATGTTGAAAGCACCTGTGCTGGTGCCTGGTAAAAAAGAACACCCAATACACTTTGTAAAGTGTTTCGCATCAGGAAGGGCATCCAACTTTAGAAACCAGACCAAAACACATGACTGGAATCTGATGCAGCTCCCCATCTTACCAGCTCCTGTCAAAACATCCGACCCATACAAGAAAGATAAATGGACATTAAATGATGATGATAATGATGATGACGATGACGATGATGATGATGATGATGATTTGATGGTTATTTAACTGCTAAGTATTTTACGTACCAGTTTGTGCTTGAGGGCTTCTGGTATCTTAAAATATTTCAATAGAATTCGGTTAATTCGGTAATTCAGAATTCAGTAAAATATTCACATGAGCTCCATTGATGTCCTACTAGACTTCAAGGTAGCAGATCACCTATGGTTAAAAGAATTCAACACATGACCATCCCATTTTATTATTCACAGTTTAAATTAGACAAAAGTACCCAATATCCCCACTTTTTTGTAACTGTATGGGAAAAAATCTGACTGCTATTTCTAGCAAGTGGAATGATTGTCTATAGCCCAGAGCTTCCTTGACTTATCCTGATACGGAGCAGATGTTTTCATGGTAGGAATTATATTGATTCTCCCTTTTGATGACAGAATAAAATGAGTTGGTGAATGATACACACTTTTAATTAATTAAACCTTGCTAATTGCTAGGAAAATAGTCCAATCAACCATTTATGTCCATTTCAGTTCTATATTTAAGAGATGAGGAATTATGTACATTAATTACATTATTTACATTATTTACATTTGATGGATATTTGTCCTCATCTTGTTTGTTGTTAACACAATAGTTCGGCTGATATACACTCCAGCCTTCATCAGGTGTCTTGGGGAAAGTTTAAACTTGGGTTCTCACTCCTAAGGTATTTTTTGATGTTGTTATTATTATTATTATTATTATTATTACTATTCAGGTCACTGTCTGGAATTGAACATGGGCAGATAGCATAGTGGTTAAGAGCACAGGTAACTAACCCCAAGATTCTGATTTCAATTCCAAGCAGTGACCTGGAATAATAATAATAATAATAATAATGATAACACCATTGAAAAATACCTTAGGAATGAGAACCCAGGTTTGAAATTTACCCAAGACTCCTGATGAAAGCTGGAGTGTATATCAACCGAAAAGTTGTCTTAACAAATATTTGTCAAATGTAAATCATCATCATCATTTAACGTCCGCTTTCCATGCTAGCATGGGTTGGACGGTTCAACTGGGGTCTGGGGAGCCCGAAAGCTGCACCAGTCCAGTCAGATCTGGCAGTGTTTCTACAGCTGGATGCCCTTCCTAACGCCAACCACTCCGAGAGTGTAGTGGGTGATTTATGTGCCACCGACACAGGTGCCAGACGAGGCTGGCAAACGGCCACGCTCGATGGTGTTTTTTATGTGCCACCGACACAGGTGCCAGACGAGGCTGGCAGACGGCCACGCTCGGATGGTGTTTTTTATGTGCCACCGACACACAGGTGCCAGACGAGGCTGGCAGACGGCCACGCTCGGATGGTGTTTTTATGTGCCACCGACACAGTGCCAGACGAGGCTGGCACGGCCACGCCGGATGGTGTTTTTATGTGCCACCGACACAGGTGCCAGATGAGGCTGGCAAACGGCCACGATCGGATGTGCTTGTTACGTGCCCACAGCACGGAGGCCAGTCGATGCAGTACTGGCTACGGCCACGTTCGGATGGTTTTCTTATGTGCCACGGCCACCGGCACTGGTACCACAAAGATACAAATTCCATTGATGTCATCTATTTTGATTTGTTTTGATTTTCACTTGCCTCAACAGGTCTTCACAAGTGTCACAAGAAGGAAGGTATGCACAGGTGGACTGACTACGTCCCAGGTAGGGGCCATGGGTTATGGCCTGACTAGTCTTGCCGGGTCTTCGGATGGTGTTTTTATGTGCCACCGACACACAGGTGCTAGATGAGGCTGGCGAACGGCCACGATCGGATGGTGTTTGTCATGTGCCCACCGCACTGACTATGGCACTGATGGATTTCTTGTGTGCCACAGGCACTGGTACCACAAGATACAAATTCCATTGATGTTCATCTATTTTGTCTATTTTGATTTGATTTGATTTTCACTTGCCTCAACCGGTCTTCACAAGTGTCACAAGAAGGAAGGTATGCACAGGTGGACTGACTAGTCTTGCCGGGTCTTCGGAAGGTGTTTTTTATGTGCCACCGACACAGGTGCCAGATGAGGCTGGCGAACGGCCATGATCGGATGGTGTTTGTTACGTGCCCACAGCACGGAGGCCGGTCGATGCGGAACTGGCTATGGCCACGTTCGGATGGTTCTCTTGTGTGCCACCGGCACTGGTACCACAAGTGTGTGCCACCGGCACTGGTACCACAAAGATACAGATTCCATTGATGTTCATCTATTTTGATTTGTTTTGATTTGATTTTCACTTGCCTCAACAGGTCTTCACAAGTGTCACAAGAAGGAAGGTATGCACAGGTGGACTGACTACGTCCCAGGTAGGGGCCATGGGTTATGCCTGACTAGTCTTGCCGGGTCTTCGGATGGTGTTTTTATGTGCCACCGACACAGGTGCTAGATGAGGCTGGCGAACGGCCACGATCGGATGGTGTTTGTCATGTGCCCACAGCACGGAGGCCAGTCGATGCGGTACTGGCTACGGCCACTTTCGGATGGTTTTCTCTTGTGTGCCACCGGCACTGGTACCACAAAGATACAAGTGCCGGTGGCACACAAGAGAAAACCTATTATAAATGTAATAATATTGAATATGTCTTAATGAAACAATGGCAGTGTACAAAATGATTTGAAAGAGATTATTTGTATGCAATAAAGATACATGTACTGAGGTATAAGTGTATGTTATACATATGAGATTGAAATCATATGTAATTAAGTTCAGGTATCATCACATATATATTTATACACATGTATCACTACATACATCAACACATACCATGAACACACACACAAACAAGTAAACACACACACTGCTCATTTCACCACATTACACACACATTTTAATGTAAATAATTTATGTCCATGTTTAAAAATTTCTGAAAAGTTTTCTCTTCTCTGTATTAAACAATTCTGTTTATTGGCTATAACATCTTGATATGTTAATCTTCTCAGCAAAAATGACATTAAGAAAATTATCCTCTTTATCAATATATCCATCCATGGCAGCAAAAATTTATATTCACATTAAGAGTTTAGCATTTCTTATGCTGCTTCCATAGGAGTTGAAATTTGTACATTTAACGATTCAATCATTTGTCAACCCTTCTCTTTGCATGTGAAGTTTGATTGTGCAAGAATTCAGTTAAATGCCTCCCAAATGACTGCTATCTTATTATCAGAACTACAAGTACCACTGGTTCCTTTCTAACATTCCTTTGAAATATCTCAACACATTTGCAGAAGAGATCTGTTGAAATATATGTAAACAGAGGACTGGTGCCAAAAAGTTCTTGACTTTGGGTAAAAAGAAAATACAGGAGGATCAGTTAATTATGATTTTATTCAACATATTCCCCTTTCAGAATCACACGCTTACCAAAGTGGCACTTCTGTTTTTCTAAGCTCTGTAAAAGAACTCAGTAGGTGGGATCCTCAACCAGACTTTTTGTGATACCCTTAAAGCTAAGAATTTTTCATTATCCCTTCATAAGTGTTTAACAGTTTGTTTAATATCAGCAGCCTGATAAGGCAGCAAGCTGGCAGAAATGTTAGCATGCCGGGCGAAATAATTAGAAATATTTCGTCTGTCTTTATGTTCTGAGTTCAAATTCCGCCGAGGTCGACTTTGCCTTTAATCCTTTCTGGGTAGATAAATTAAGTACTGGTTGCATACAGGGGTTGATCTAATCAACTGGCCCCCTCCTCCAAAATTTCAGGTTTTGTGCCTAGAGTAGAAAAGAATATCAGCAGCCTCATACAGTTTCAAGGTATGGTATAATATATATAAGTCAGTGACCTGACTAATAATAATAATAAGAAGAAGAACAACAACAACAACAACAACGACAATAACATCGAAAAATACCTTAGGAATGAGAACCCAGGTTCGAAATTTCCCCAAGACACCTGATGAAGGCTGGAGGGTATATCAGCCAAAACATTGTGTTAACAACAAACAAGATGAGGACAAGTATCCGTCAAATGTAAATAATGTAGAATAATTCCTCATCTCTTGAATATAGAACTGAAATATATAAGGCAAATTTAACTATTTTTCTATAGATGGGAAAGATTATGAATAACTTTAATTGAATTTCAAAACTTGTGAGTTCTCATCAGAGATGTCTACATCACTCGAGAAATCATAGAGAAACAATTAGCCAATTTGTTTCTATACTCAGCAAATCTAGTCACTTCGGTGAGCTAGTGCTACTAATTTGTATATCATTAGTGTTTAATTATTGAATGTCAGCAGCTTCTCAATGAGGATTTTAGTCTACACACTATCAAAGTATTGGGTTGTCCGGAAAGTTGTGCTGATTTTTAAAGGAAAGAAAAAGGTCAAGAAATACTTGCCATTACATTTTTAATCAACCAAATATAAACCATTTTGTTGCACAATGCATCTCTATCTTTCCTTCAACTTGAAAATACCCTCTTCCCAGAATTGAGGTGGTTTTATAGCAAAGAATTCATCAAGGTATCTTTTTATGTCATCCAAGGAATTGAAATTTTTACCATTAAGACTATTCTGCAGAGACCTGAATAAGTGGAAATCCGAAGGAGCAATATCTGGTGAATATGGAGGGTGGGGTAACACATCCCAGCTGAGCTGCAGCAATTTTTGCCTGGTTCCCAAAGCATCAAGTGCTGAAAATGAACTTTCATACCTTCCATTTTTAAAGTGTTACAGAATTAACACAGGTTATAAGAACAGAAATCTTCTTCCACAAAAAGATAGCTTAATCTGTGCTCTAAATGGAGGTGTAGTCAAATCCTATTTTATGGACTCAACCATGATCTAAAATAAGTCGAAAGGTAAGCTACTATAAATCAGCACGAACTTTCTGGACAACCCAATATTATGTAATAGATGTAACCTGTACAGTACAATTCTAACTATTTCTTCATAGACTGAAAAGCTTATGAACAGCCTTTACTAATCTTGGTACCTTATTGGGTTCACATCAAAAGTGTCAACATTAAATTGACCTACCCCAGAGAAACAAGTTGCAGTTAATTTTGGATGTAATGAAGAATTCAGAAAAATTAATTTGTCATTGCTAATCTGGCATTTTTATTTTTGTTATGGCAGTGAGCTGGTAGAATCATAAGAGCCTTGAGAAAATGCCTTGCAGTATTTATTCTGGTTCTTTACAACCTGAGTTTAAACACCACAGGTCATTTCTGCCTTTCATCCTTCTGGGGTCAATAAAACAAAGCACCACATACTGGAGACAATTATATTGATTAACTCCTGTACCTTATAAATTCTAGCTTTGTGACTAAACTAGAATATAAATTAGCATAAAATTCTGATGGAAGATCTTATTTTAGGTAATTTTAGTACAGAAAACTTGTATCATAGAACCAGGGTTGGTCTCAAGTAGATTGGTATCAAAATGATTATTAATATACAAATTATTAAGGTGGCGAGCTGGCAGAACATATCATGCCAGGCAAATGCTTAGCGGTATTTCGTCTGCCGCTACATTCTGAGTTCAAATTTTGGGGTCGATTACATAAGTACCAGTTACGCACTAGGGTTGATATAATCGACTTAATCCATTTGTCTGTCCTTGTTTGTCCCCTCTGTGTTTAGCCCCTTGTGGGTAGTAAAGAAATAGGTATTTCATCTGTCATTATGTTCTGAGTTCAAACTCTCCCAAGGTCGACTTTGTCTTTCATTATTTTAGAGTCGATAAATTAAGTACCCGTTGCATACTGGGGTCGATCCAATCAAAATTTCAGGCCATGTGCCTAGTGTAGAATAGAATATATAATATTATAGTTAAGACAGCAAGCTGGCAGAATCATTAGCATGCCAGGCAAAATGCTTAACAGCATTTCGTCTATCTTTATGTTCTCTTTTACTCTTTTACTTGTTTCAGTCATTTGACTGCAGCCATGCTGGAGCACCACCTTTAGTCGAGCAAATCGACCCCAGGACTTATTCTTTGTAAGCCTAGTACTTATTCTATCGGTCTCTTTTGCTGAACTACTAAGTTACAGGGGCATAAACACACCAGCATCGGTTATCAAGCGTTGTTTGGGGGACAAACACAGAAACACAAACACATATATATATATACATCTATATGACAGGCTTCTTTCAGTTTCCATCTACCAAATCCACTCACAAGGCTTTGGTTGGTCTGAGGCTATAGTAGAAGACACTTGCCCAAGGTGCCATGCAGTGGGACTGAACCCGGAACCATGTGGTTGGTAAGCAAGCTACTTACCACACAGCCACTTTCACTGAGTTTGACTTTGCTTGTCATCCTTTGAGGGTTGATTAAACAAGTACCATTTAAGTACTGGTGTTGATGTAATCAAATTATCCCTTCCTTAAAATTGCTGGCCTTGTGTATATTGAAACCAATATACAAATTATAGTTGTTAATATTGTTGTCACTGCTGCAATTTAGCCACCAGTCAATCAATCATGATTGAAAAGACTTGTGATCAATATTGAGTGGCAACTTTTTATGAATCACAAAAGCAAAAATATTCTGTTGGAGATGCTTTGCAAAACATACACCTTTTCCATCTTGTACGACGATCAGGACTGATGTGATGCAAGATGGGAGTTCTTTTGATTATCTCGTCTTTGTCATATTCTTTCTTTTTCTGTAAGAGATGAAAGGTAGACTGATGACGCATGTGTACGAACAGCCATGCTTACATGGCGTGGAACATGGGCCGTGACAGCTGAGGACATGGTAAGCTTGCAAGAAATGAAGCCAATATGCTCCGATGGATGTGTAATATCAGTGTGCCCATTTGACAAAGTGTAAGTACCTTGAGAGCAAAGTTGGACTTAAGAGCATCAGATGTGGTGTGCAGAGAGATGACGCGCTGGTATGGTCATGTGGCAAAAATGGATGAGATAGTGTGTGAAAAAGTGCCACACCCTAGCGGCTGAGGGAACCTGTGGAAGAGGTAGGCCCAGGAAGACTTGGGATGAGGTGGTGAAGCATGACCTTTGAACATTAGCCTCACCAAAGCAATGACTAGTGACCAAGACCTTTGGAAATATGCAATGCATGAGAAGACCTGGCAAGCCAAGTCACTTGGCTTGCCAGGTCTTCTCATGCATTGCATATTTCCAAAGGTCTTGGTCACTAGTCATTGCTTTGGTGAGGCCTAATGTTCAAAGGTCATGCTTCACCACCTCATCCCAAGTCTTCCTGGGCCTACCTCTTCCACAGGTTCCCTCAGCCGCTAGGGTGTGGCACTTTTTCACACAGCTATCCTCATCCATTTTTGCCACATGACCATACCAGCGCAGTCATCTCTCTTGCACACCACATCTGATGCTTCTTAAGTCCAACTTTTCTCTCAAGGTACTTACACTTTGTCAAATATGCACACTGATATTACACATCCATCGGAGCATATTGGCTTCATTTCTTGCAAGCTTACCAATGTCCTCAGCTGTCACGGCCCATGTTCCACTGCCATGTAGCATGGCTGTTCGTACACATGCGTCATACAGTCTACCTTTCATCTCTTACAGAAAAAGAAAGAATATGACAAAGACAGAGATAATCAAAAGAACTCCCATTGTGGCCACCCAGGTTTTTACAACATTATGCAATATACACTCTCTCAATTTAAAGTAATGTCAGGGAGATTTAGTTGCTATTTCTAACAAATTAAGTAACAACGTACATGTTTTCTGGTTTGCATGTATGTTTGAGTGATTGTTTCATTGGTGGAATTCTCTCTTGTTCCTCTGGAAAGATGTTTATGTAGAGTAATTAGATATTTGTTGTCCCAGAGTCACATTATAAAGATTACTTTCTCCTTCATTGCTGCTCATTGGATGTTCTCTGAAATAAAGGAAAATGATTAATGAGTTGTATTGTTAGTTTTCGCAAACTAGTTTTAGAATTTATAAATTTATATAAATGAGGGGAATAATTAATGGATGTGTCATTATACATTTATGTGTGTGTTTGCATATATATATATATACACACACATATACATATATAAGTATATAAATATATATATACATATGTATATATATATATATATATATATTTATATATACTTATATATATATATACACACACATACATACATATGTGTACATATAAATATATTTACATATATATATATACTTACATATATGTGCATATACATATATACACATACCCCCTCCACACACACATATGTATAGGTATATGGATATATATACAGTATGAATTTATAAATGTAAATGGATAACTATACCTGTATATAAGAATATGCGTGCGCATGTGTGTGTGTGTGTGTGTGTAATGTGAGATCTTTTAATGTATGTGTGTATGTACATACATACACACACACACACTCTGTTGGATATATGATATCAGCGAACATGAAACGAAACCATCTGTCTCATTTCAGGAAATTGTGCTGCCTCATGACCACAGGTGGATACACAAACCAAATAGATTTCATATCCACTAAGAACTAGGGTATAGAAATGACTGAGTAGTAAATCTATACCTGATGAAAAATAGAACGCTTAGTTTTGACTAATGATTAGTGAGTCCAAAAGATTGCCAGCCCCAAAGAAGCAGCATAATATAGAGATGCTGATAAAGAAAAGATCCTTTGGCAAATGAAAGATGAAATGATGTAATAGGTGATGTACAAGTTGAGAAAAAAGAAGAAATGGACAGCTATAAAATAGAAGACTGCTCCACCATGGTCGGTCTCAAGCATGGTTAAGAAAGAAGGAGGGTAGTAAGCATAGGGCAAGCAGATCTGAAATGCCCACAAGAAAACATCTGAAACCTGTCCTGGCAAGATGGAGTTAGTCTTCAGAGATGTGGAACTGGCTTTTTTTTTTTATCAAGGACAGCTACATGATAGAGAACATGGAATGCCACGGTCATCATCAAAATCAGAACTGATGTAAAGCAACATGGAGACAGTCCACAGAAACTGAAGCACATACAGGTAACTACACCTGAAGACAAATAAAATCTATTTCTAAAGAAAATCACTGATGGTGGTCTCTTACTGGCACCTTATGCTCCCCATGCAATTTCCCTCTATAACGATGTTTGACAGCTTCGTCGTCTCTCTGTCATTCATTCTCCCACCACCTCTCTCACTGTACGTCTGTCTGTATCTATAGAGAGGAAGCGTTGACAGTCACAAAAGTTTAAATATTCCCACAACAGGTCTTTTAGAATGGTGATTTATTACATTGATACAAATTAGATTTTTATGTGAGAAGGGTTCTAAATGGGGCTGGAAGGGGATAAAAATTTACAGGAGTGTGGTGTTTAGGAATTCTCTGTTACATCAAGCTAAAAGATTTACTCCAGCTTTTAAATCGTCAATATGTTGCCTTCCATCATGAAGAAGTTTTGAATGCCTGCCATAGTGAGTGTACTGTTGTGAGAAAGAATCAATTCAAAATTTGGTGTTTAGGAATTTTCTTTTACATCAAGTTAAAAATTTTGCGCCACCCATTAAACTGCAAGTACGTTGCTGTCCGTCATTAAGAAGTTTCAAATACTAGACTGGGAATGTTTTGAATGATAATCCTCGGAACATTCCAGGAAATGCCATAATCTTCGGAACTTTCTAGGAAGTAATTTCCCTAATACTCAAAACTTTCCAGAAAATACCCTAATCCTCGGAACTTTCCAGGAAGTACACTAATCCTCAGATCTTTTCAGGAGGTACCCTAATCCTCAGAACCTTCCGGGAAGTAACCCAATACTCAAAACTTTCCAGGAAGTACACAGTCCTCGGAACTTTCCAGGAAGTAATTTCCCCTAATCATTGGAACTTTCCAAGAAGTTCGCTAATCCTCGGAACTTCCCTGGATGTACCATAATCATTGGAACTCTCCATGCAGTAATTTTCCCTAATCTTTGGAACTCTCCATGAAATACCCTAATTCTTGGAACTTTCCAGGAAGCTTTGAATGCCACCATGATGAGTCTACCATCCTCAGATTCTATCCCTTCAAACTTTGGTTTCCAATATTTTTTTTTTATTCAACTCACGAGTTCGTCTGTTCCTTTTAAATGTTAGTGTTTTGCTGCCTGCCTTGAAGCAGACCTTTCCGTTGTCACTGCCTGGTATTTATGATTGATCTTTCAAAATAGTTTCTTTCTCAACTTACTCAAAATCTTTTGTTGTTTATAAATGGGAGAGTGATAAATAGAGAAAGCTAGAGAGTAAGAGAAAGCAAGGGAGAGTCCAAGAGAAAGGAACAGTAAGAGAGTGAGAAAGTGAGAGAGAAAGGAGAGAGAAACAAAGAGGCGATAAGAAACAGAAAGGAAGCAACAGAAAGTAACACCCACACCCTCACCTGCACGTAGAGTGTGTTACCTTAAGCTAGTTTTATTATAAAGGCAAAACAGCACCACACACTTACCTCCTGGGTTTCATTTTACATACTGTATGTGCAATTTTTTGTCTACTCATCAACGGTACACTACGTATTTTCTTTTAACATATTTTAATTAATGTGTTATACAGTGCAGTACTGTATTACTGTATTTTTATTTATAAATTTATTAATTTTTAGGCATGAAAAATAAAATCTAAAGAAATATAAATCCCTATTGGTCACAGAAACCCGAGATATACTGAGAAGTCCATTTTATAAATATACATATGTTGGCCAGAAAAATCTGCAATGTACTGAGGGTGTGATAGGTGAACCGCGATATGGTGAGTGATTATTATATACATTTCTTACTAACAAATGTGGGGTTAAAAAATAAAGAAAGGAGAACAATTTAGAAGACAACTAGGCGTTTCTGTGAGACATCTTGGCTAGAATCTCATCCATAGAAGGAGCAATATTCCAAGTAGATGGATTAGTGAGGGAATGGTACAGTAGAGAGAGCCATACAATACATAGAAGAAACAAATAAGGAAGGCATAATATCAGTTAGCTATAAGAAATGCTTGGTGCCAAGTACACTTGGCAAGGACAGAACTGGAAAAGAAATTTGCCAATGTTCTTCAACAAGAGAATTAGAGTGAGTGGTGTTCTGGATTGCAAAGCAGTGTGTCAGTGTAATTCAAGATGTTGTTGGAAGAAGTGTGAATGTAATGAGTGAGGCTTATTTTACTTCAGATGATGAGTAGAAGGAAGCTTGGAAAGTGTTTGCTAAATAAGGAGAATTCCTTGGAGAAAGAGGATCTAGTGAAGTAGACCCGAAAGAAGGACAAGCTGTTGAAACTGACAACTATAAAGTCAAAATTAAAGGAATGCAGGTAAGGGAAACAACCAGGCAATTAGTGCTAGAGTGCTGAGATGTTGAGCATCTCCACCAAAGAAGCATATGCACTAATTAATCACATATTCAGTGAGATAGTTCAGGAAGAGGTCATACCCTATGTGGGATGTGGAGCAGTGTCATATAAACCATGGCAAAGAAAATAACAGATGATTTAGAAAGAAGCAATGAAAAAGACATCAAATTGAATGATTAAATTAGGAAAGTAGCAGAAAGAGCTACATAATAATCCACTAAGAAGAAAATTAGCTTGAATGAAATGCATTTGGGATAATTTAAAACCAACAAGACCTGGGAGAGGATGTCCTTCCCTCAGGGAAACATGATGTAATGCAACAAAATAAACCAGCATTACAGGTGAAACCCTGATCTGGAAGCCACAAGTAAAGTAGAAGAGAGGATGTCTTGAAAACAAGTGGAGTGGAGGCTGATATAAAAAAGCAGGGATCTCACTGCAATGAAGTTAAGAAAAGCAGCCTGGATTCTAGAATAGTGGATAAAAGTGGCTTATGCTCCACAAGGAAAGAAGAATTTAAAAACTACAATACAGAGCAGCCATTTCTCCCTCCATATGACATATCCTTGGTGTTCTATTGAACTAAGCATTGGAAAACTCTGAGAGTATCTATGACCACATAGGTTATATATAGGTGCCTAAAAAAGGCAGCGAGCTGGCAGAAACGTTAGCACGCCGGGCGAAATGCTTAGCGGTATTTCATCTGCCATTACGTTCTGAGTTCAAATTCCACTGAGGTCGACTTTACCTTTCATCCTTTCGGGATCAATAAATTAAGTACCAGTTACACACTGCGGTCGATGTAATCGACTTAATCCGTTTGTCTGTCCTTGTTTGTCCCCTCTGTGTTTAGCCCCTTGTGGGTAGTAAAGAAATAGGTTATATATAGGTGCCTAAAACAATAAGTGACAGTATGGTATGTTCTACCAGGTTACACTCTCTGATGCAAATGACAGCTAAGAGGTATTTTTAGCTATAGTTTATACTGCCATTTTGCTGTTCCAAATATACTGCCTCAGGATATCTACTTTACAGACACTAAAAAAAATCTTCAAATGCAGGGAACTGAGAATGTGTTGCTCTCGTGTCTATGTTCTAATGGCTTTGATTGCATAAGAGAAATGAAAGATTCAACTTGAATACCAGAAATTCAAACTGCACCAAGCCACAACTTGGTTATCAATGAACAAGTCTGTCACTGTATTGAACTTATAGCACAATGGTTGTCTAATATATTAGCAAATAAATAATGTACATGTACATACAATATATGTGTGTATGCATATATATATATATATATATATATATATATATATAATATATATATATAAATATATATATATACATTCATATATATATATGTACATGTATGCAAATAAATAAATAAATATATATATATATGTTTATATACTACACATACACGTATATGTGTGTATTTATCTATCTATCCATCTCTCTCTCTCTCTCTATGTATATATATATATATGTATATATATATGTATGTATGTATGTATGTATATATATGTATATATATATATATATTATATATATATATTATATATATATATATTATATATATATATATGTACATGTATGCGAATAAATAAATAAATAAATAAATATATATTTACATACTACACATATGCATATATGTGTATATATATGTCTGTAGCTATCTATCTATCTATCCATCTATATATCTATATATATATACATACATATATATGCATGTACATACTTATACATACATGTACACACATGCATATATATGCATATATATATTCACATATACATACATATTTATATATGCATGCATATAGAGCGAGAGAATGTGAGAGAGAGGGTGTGAGAGTGTGACATACATAAATATACATACATGCCTAAAAGAGAGAAAGAGAAAGTTAGATGCATAAACAAAGAGAAGAGAAGCGAAGACAAACAGACAGACAGACAGACAGGCAGAGACAGAAGCAGAGCATGTGATGGCTGGTGCAACGATCTCTACTCAACAAGCAAGAAGAACTGAAGAACAGCTTTCTCAATCTGCCGTATTCAGCTAGCACCATTATTAGAGAAAGGAAATTCAAACAAATACTTACATGGGGCTTTTCTTGGAATTATTTTAGCCTGATTTCACATTGAACTAGATACAATGGCCTCTAATGGTTGCAGTGCTCTGCAATTTCATTCACCCATATTATCTACAATGGCACCCTAATTGGAAAACATGGTTGCTACATGTATTATCTAAAGACACCAAATCTCTTCTGGCTCTTGCTTTCTCTCTTTGTATCTTTATCTTTTCTCTTTTTCATATTCTTTTGTTTCTACCATTCTATTCTTTCCGAGATCAATTGGAACAAAAATAAAAACAAAAACGAAATAAAAAAAATAAATAATAAAAATTTCAAAAAAAAAAAAAATTTCGTTTTCATTTCTTTTTTTTTCTTTTATTTTTTCTTTTTTTTTTTTGTATGTCTTTCAATACAAACTCCAATGCAATGCAGAAGTGCAGTTCTATACACAACATAACCCTTCCAATTCATTCTTCTCTTTTGTAGATTACGGCAATTGAACAAAACCCAAGCTCAGACCTCCATATCTTGATACCCTCGTATTTATTGGTTATTTTCTTTACATTTTTCATTCTTTACTTTCTTTCTGTATTTCCTTCGTTTTCTTGTTTTGTTTTGTTCCATTTTGCAAGAGCTAAATTACATTTCTCTACTACCACCTTTTAGCCAAATTTATCTCTAATAAATCATTTGTAATGAATGAAGCTCTCTTCATTATTGAATAACCAAACAATAAATGCTTTGTCAATACAGAGCTTTGCGTATTCATCCCTCTGCTTAGATCTTCTTATCTCTTACTTAACATAAAAATTACAAACTCCAACTTTTACTTTATTCTTTCTTTCCTTCATTCCACATATTCTAACTTCCTTTTCTTTTCTTTATTTTTATTATTCAATCGATTTGTCTATTTTTTTGTTACTTTTTTCAATCCTATCTTATTCTTTTTTTTATATATATATTTTTCTCATTACATTCAGAGCGTTGTCATTAGTATTGTTGTAGTTGTGTAGTTAACATTATAAAATTGATGTTAGTATTCTTTGTATTGTACTTAACGGTGTCATTACTACATTTGTGGTTGTTGTAACTATTGTTGGATTTAATGTTGTTTTTATTATTATTGATTGTCTTGTGGTTAGCAATAATCCTTTTTGTATATGCACAAGACCTGAAATTTTGGCATGACTGGTACTTAATTTATCGACCCCAAAAAAGATGAAAGACAAAGTCAACTTCAGCAGGATTTGAACTCTGAATATAACAATGGTGCTAGCCATTTTGTTTAGCATGCTAACGACTCTGCCTGATTGCTGCCTTAATATTAAAAAAAATAATAATAACAGCAATCCTTTCTACTATAGGCACAAGGCCTCAAATTTTGTTGGGGATGGGGACAGTTGATTATATTGGTCACCAGTATTTGACCGGTACTTATTTCATTGGCTCAGAAAGGATCAAAGGCAAAGTCAACCGTGACAGAATTTGAACCCAGAACATAAAGATGGTTGAAATGCCGATAAGGATACTATTCAGTGAACTAAAGATTCTGCCTGATAATAATAATAATAATAATAACAACAACAACAATTACAACAACAACAACAACAATAATAATAACAAAAACAATAATAATAATAATCTTTTCTACTATTGGCACAAGGCCTGAAATTTAGGGCAAGGGGTTACTCAATTACATTAAACCCCGTGCATGACTGCAACGTATTTCATCGACCCCGAAAGGATGAAAAGCAGGGCCAACCTTGTTGGAAGTGGAATCTGAATTCAGAAAATAAGTAAGGACAAAATGCTGCAAAGCATATCTTTATCCAACCAGACAAAATGCTTAGTAGCATTTCAACCATTCTGAGAAGTTCAAATTCCGCTGAGGTTGACTTTACCTTTCATCTCTTAGGGGTTGACAAAATAGACATCAATTGATCACTGGGATTGCTGTAATTGACTTATCCTCTCCCCAAAATTGCTGGCCTTGTACCAAAATTTGAAATCAATATTGATGTTGTTGTTACATTTTGTTGTTGTTGTTAGTGTTATTGTTACGACAGGTACCATTTCCATTGCTGTTTCTAGTTCTGTTCCTGTTCATAAATACAATTGTTCTTCTTATCATTGTTAATGTTAGTTGTTGCCCTTTTGTTGTGGTTGCATTTTTATTACTGATGTTGTCACAATTGTTATCATTGTACTTGTAGCCATTGTTATTATTAATGTTGAAAATGATGTTGTTGTAAGTATTGTTGTCGATGCTGGTGTTGTGGTGATAGTCGTTTCTGGTGTTATTGTTATAAGAACAATTGAAATAACTATTGTTTGTTTTTAGTATTGTTCTGTATGTTGCTGTTGTTTAATGTTATTGTTGCACCAGTGACTTCTTATCATTATTCATATTCATTTAGGTTAACGAACCGGCAGAATCATTAGCATGCTGAGTGAAATGTTTAGTGGCTTTCATCCATCTTTACATTCTGAGTTCAAATTCAGCCAGAGATCAACTTTGCCTTTCATCCTTTCAAGGTTAACAAATCAAGTACCAGTTGAATACTGGGGAGGGGGGTAATACAATTGACTTACCTCCACCCCTGAAATGGATGCTCTTGTGCTTATTATTATTATTATTATTATTATTACTATTATTATTATTATTATCATTCAGTAGTCTTATTTTTAACATGTGCTTTCACTGCACTACCGAGTGTAGCTCTGGGTGCCTTGGGTATGTGCTGTGGTTTGTTGTGATGCTCTTATTTTTACTGTATTGAAAGTATTTTACATAGGATGTATGCAGTGCCTAGTAGTGTTATTTATACTTGTCAATCGTGGTGTTTTTCTTATTTATTTGTCTGAATTTTTTTATGATACCTAATGTGCCTACTATGATAGGAATTCTTTCTGTTTTTAGACTCCACATTCGAGTTACCTCTATTTCCAGGTCTTGGTATTTTGAAAGTTTCTCTTTGTCAGATTTTGGGTGGTGCATGGATGTGTTAGGATATTGACTATAGAACCACATTATGTATTCATATAGCACTAGGGAAAAGGATAAATGAACAAACAAATTAGCAAACATTGAATGGCAAACTCCATATCTATGATTTCAGGCTAGTAATAAAATACCATGCTTTCATCTGTGGAAGTACATCAAAATTAGTAGATAATTAGACACACACACACACACACACACACACACACATATATATATATAATTAATCCAAATATGAAAACACAACGCGAGGACGTGGAACAAGCATAGTGTTATTGGACACTCAGGAAAGGAAAGAACAAGGAGGATTTAACGTTTTGAGCAGAGCTCTTTGTTAGAAACATGGGAAAAGGAAAGATCCAAGGAAGGAAAAATGTGTACATATATATATATACACATATACATACATACATATATATGTGTCAGTGGCACATAAAAAGCACCCACTACACTCACGGAGTGGTTGGCGTTAGGAAGGGCATCCAGCTGTAGAAACACTGCCAGATCTGACTGGCCTGGTGCAGCCTTCGGGCTTCCCAGACCCCAGTTGAACCGTCCAACCCATGCTAGCATGAAAAGCGGACGTTAAATGATGATGATGATGATGATGATATATATATTATATATATATATATATATATATATATATATATACACATACATACATACATACATACATACATACATACATACATACATACATACTAGTATATATATATATAATATATATATATATACACACACATTCAGTGAACTTGCTAGCTACCTTATTATTACCTTCTTAATACTATTAATAATGCCAATAATTCTTCTTTATTTATATATACATATATATATACACACACACACACAGATGACAGGTTTTGTACAGTCTCCATCAACTAGATTCACACCAGCTGGCCTTGCGCTATATTAGAAGACATGCCCAAGGTGTCACACAGTGGAGCTGAACTTGAAACCACGTGATTATGAAGTAAACTTCTTAACCACACAGCCAGCCTCTCTCTCCCCGCATAGTCACGTCTACACCCTAACACATCCATGCCTACAGCTCCTGTTGTTAATATTGTTACTGATATTTTTATTGGTGTTTGTTCTAATCACATCAGTGTATCCATATCCATATATGTGTTTCTGGCTATAATTTTGTTGTTTTGTTCGAGTTGAGTTTCTTTGTTTTGCTTAACGGTTTTTTTTTTAATGCTTTTAGAAAGGAAAAAAAAAAGATACAAAAAAAAAACACTGTTTTGTTTGTTTTTGTATTGTTTCTCCTTTTTTTATTTGCTTTGTTTGTCTGTTGTTTCATTTTGTCTTGATAACATTGTGCATTAACCGTATTTATTCCGATAACATCGAGCATTCTAACTCCTGCTGCTGATATCGGTTATCATCACTGAAGCAAGCTTTGATGCTGCTACTACTGGTGATGGCAATGATGATGATGACGACTACAATGGTAGCTGTGGTGGTGTTGGTGGTGGTGGTGATGGTGGTGGTGGTGGTGGTGGTGGTGGTGGGGTGACAATGATGATGAGGAGGAGGTGGTGGAAAATGAAAATGATGATGTCGATGATAACAAAAATGATGATGACTATGATGATGGTCATGGTGATAGTGGTGATAACGAGACCGATGACGACGACGACGATGATGATGATAATGATGGTGATGATGATGATGATGATGGTGGTGGTGAAGGTGATGATGATGATGATGGTGGTGAAGGTGATGATGATGATGATAGTGATGATGGTGATGGTGATGGTGATGATGATGACGATAGTGACAACGATGATAATGATGATGATGCTAATGATGACGATGACAACAGCAGCAACCAACAGCGACAACAAAGATGACTATGACGACAACAAGAATGATGATGATGATTAAAACGGAAAGAGGATTAACAGTGCTGATCAGTAGAGTAAAATGAAATCTGAGAAAAATGATGGTAAGAATGATGATGATAATGTTGATGATGATGATGATGATGATGACAATGATGATTACAACAATAACAACGAAGAGGAAGATGATGAGGAGAATGTCTGTGTCAGAAGTTGTGATGGTATCAGAACTGATATCAGCCTTTTGATAATGATGCCAGCTGTAGTAGTAGTAGTAGTAGTAGTAGTAGTAGTAGTAGTAGTAGTGATTTTGGTGGTAGTGTTAGTGGTGGTGATGGTAGTGGTGGTGGTGGTGGTGGCAGCAGCAGCAGCAGTAGTAGTAGTGGTAGCAGCAATTCTAGTGGTAATGGTGGTGGTGGTGGTTGTGCTGGTGGTAGTAGTAGTAGTAGTAGTAATAGCAGTAGTACGACTACAACCAATAATTAACAATAATTATGATAGGGGTAAGAATTCATGACAATTTAGACACTGATGTAAATGATAATAATCAAATTAATATCATTAATAATAATAACAATAATTATAATGGCGATGGATGAAGGCAGTGTAGGTGATAAGATTAATTATAATTATAATGCTGAGACAAAGTTAATGATGCTGACAATGATGATGATGATCATCATCATAATAATAATCATGAGGACGCTGATGCTGATGATAATGATGATGATAATGAAGATGCTGGTAATGCTGATGATGATGATGATGATGATGGTGACCATGGTGATAGTGATGATCATGACAACAATGATGATGGTGATGATGATGATGATGATAATGGTAGTGGTGGTGCTGGTGGCGTCGGCAGCGGTGAAGTCGATGATGATGATGATGATGATGATAGTGACAATTACTGATGATGACAATGACAGCAACAACGACAACTACAACAACTATAACAACAGTGACGATGATGATGATGATGGTGATGTTGATGATGATGGTGATGGTGGTGGTGGTGGTGGTGATGGTGATGATGATGATGATGATAATGACGACGGTGATGATGATGATGATGGTGGTGGTTGTGGTGGTGGTGATGACGATGAACGATGACGATGATGGTGATGATGATGATGATAATGATAACAGTGGTGGTGGTGGTGGTGGTGGTGGTGATGGTGATGATGATTATATTGGTAATGAAAATGGGAATATAACACATTGTGAATTGTGATATTTTGATCAAGGTAACAACAACAACAACAACAACAACAGTAACAGCAAAAACAACAACAACTGCAGAATGACAACGAGTATGCTATCATTGTCACTGATCAGGATAATAATGTTTAGTGAATGTTCGAAATAATGTTCGAACATAGTCTGTTTTGCTTTAGATTTTGTTTTGTTTTTTTTTTTGTTTTTTTTTTTACTGTTTATGTTTTTATATTTGTTTTTATTGTTTTTCATTTTTGTTATTATTTTTTTTTTTTTTTGTATCGCTATGATGAAAGTACACTCAACATGAATGCTAAAAGCTATATCGTCTTAAAGAAAGCAACCTGTGGAAGTCTGAAGCACTGGTATACAGATCATTAAGTACAGTGCAACCTCACTCACCCACTTTCTCATCCATATCCATCCACCACTGCAAGAAAAAAAAAAAAAGAAAACAATAACATCACCGCCATCGTCACCAGCACCAGCACCACCACCACCATCACTGCCACTGCCACTGCTACCACCGCCAGCAACACCATTAATAAAAAAAAAAATATTGGTTGTAAACAAAGCAGGAAACACTAGAGATTTCCAGAAGATGTTGAAACACGGTAAAATGGAAGTCTTTTAGTATTTATTTACTGAAGGTTCAAACGACATGTTAACTGGAATTTTGAAACAGCTACGCACACTTGCTAAAAACCCTTGAGATAAAGAGAGAAAGAGAGAGAGAGAGAGAGAAAGAAAGAAAGTGTGGGAGAATGTGCACACATGAATGTGCGTGTATACGTGCCAATATGTGTTTGCTATTAAGACGGCAAGCTGGCAGAAATGTTAGCATGCTGGGCGAAATACTTAGTGGTATTTTGTCTGCTGTTACATTCCGAGTTCAAATTCCGGTAAGGTTGTCTTCACCTTTCATCCTTTCGGGGTTGATAAATTAAGTACCAGTTACGCACTGGGATCGATATAATCGACTTAATCCGCTTGTCTGTTCTTGCTTGTCCCCTCTATGTTTAGCCCCTTGTGGGCAATAAAGAAATAAGAAATGTTAACTCGCTGGACAAAATACTTAATGGTATTTCGTCTGCTGCTATATTCTGAGTTCAAATTCCCCTCTGTGTGTAGCCCCTTGTGGGCACTAAAGAAATAAGAAATGTTAGCATGCAAAATATTTAACAGTATTTCGTCTGTCTTTACCTTCTGAGTTCAAATTCTGCCAAAGTCGACTTTGTCTTTCATCCTTTCAAGGTCGATAAATTAAGTACCAGTTGCCTTGTGCCTAGAGTAGAAAAGAATATAGGCATGCTAGGGATTCTGTATGTTATTTTTTCCAATTTTTTTAAGGCGGCAAGCTGGCAGAATTGTTAGCATGCCAGGCGAAATGCTTACCAGTATTTCGTCTGCCACTACGTTCTGAGTTCAAATTCTGCCGAGGCCAACTTCGCCTTTCATCCTTTCGGGGTCGATTAAATAAGTACCAGTTACACACTGGGGTCGATGTAATCGATTTAATCCGTTTGTCTGTCCTTGTTTGTCCCCTCTGTGTGTAGCCCCTTGTGGGTAGTAAAGAAATAGGTATTTCATCTGCTGTTACATTCTGAGTTCAAATTCCATGAAGGTCGACTTTGCCTTACGTCTTTTTGGGGTCGATGAAATAATTACCAGTTACGCACTGGGATCTATGTAATCAACTTACCCCCACCCCACCTGCAAATTTCAGGCCTTGTGTCTATAATAGAAAAGATCTGGGAATTGAACTCACTACCTTATGATTGTGAGCTGTTGCTCTAACTACTGACACCAGGTAAAATGCTTTGTAGCATTTCATCTAGCTTTACACTCTGAGCTCAAAATCTGCCAAGGTTTACTTTGCCTTTCATCACTATGAGGTCAATAACGTAAGTACCAGTTGAGCATTGAAGTCAATGTAATTGAGTTACCCCTCCCCCAAAATTGCTGGCTTTGTACCAAAATTTGAAACCAATATACCTTTGAGTAAAGCAGCAAGCTAGCAAAATCATTACCCTGCTGGACAAAATGGTTAGAAGCACTTCTTCTGACTTTATTTTCTGAATTCAAAAGCCTCAGAGGAGGTCGACTTTACTTTACATTCTTTCAAGGGCAATAAAATAGCTGTGATAGTTGTAAACGAGTATCACTGTCATCCAAGTGGTGTCCTTTGCTTTCCATCTTCAGTCAAAATATTTCTAGTCATGGAGAAATAATAATCTTACATGGAAACAAATGAGGGTTGATAACAGGAAGAACATCCAACCATAGAAAAAAATCTTCCTCAATAAATTCCATGTGACCCCTACAAGCATGGAAAAGTAGAAGTTAAAACTGATGATGATGGTGGTGGTGGTGGTAGTGGTGGTGGTGGTGATAATGATGATGGGGATGATGGAAAATTGAGTGTAGATGTACCCACAAAATTGTACACACAATGCACCCATGCCACTATTAAAAACAAACAAATCCTTCATTTCTAATGTTAAAGAAAGATGAAGTTATTCTTGTTTGACTGCTCTTCTTCATAAGATTTCTAAATGTGGGCTGACTTATTGTTAAACAACTAAAATAACAAAATTACAATTCCTACCTCCTTAATCAAAAACTCCAACACTAAACATACTTAGGCAACGACATTGCTGTCACAGAGTAAAGATTTATAAATGTGTGTCTCTCTTAATATCTTCCATAGCAGTATCTCACCGATATCTTCTCAGCAAAGAGAAGATTGAGTGACAGAAGAAGACAGAGCAAGACAAGATTGGGATTAAATACAACAGGAGAAAAAGACTGTTGCAACACAATCTGTACCAGATGAGTATACAGGCTATTGTTGAAGTTGATTTATTTTAGCCCTTGGTCAACCCTGATCTACCACACAATATTATGAAAGACGTTCCAGTTATGATGATTATAACACATCCCTCATTAAGCTCCAAATTCCCAAGTTTTCTCCCAAATTTTGCTTTTCTGACCCTCAAGTTCAGTCACATCACACACCAAATATACTCCAGTTGCCCCACTTCAATCACCAGAAAGTTACAATGCAGATTTCCTTATCCAAGATAAACGTTTTTCTTCATACTTCATATATATTTCTTTACTGCCCACAAGGGGCTAAACATAGAGGGGACAAACAAGGACAGACAAAGGGATTAAGCTGATTACATCGACCCCAGTGCATAACTGGTACTTAATTTATCGACCCTGAAAGGATGAAAGGCAAAGTCGACCTCGGCGGAATTTGAACTCAGAACGTAACGACAGACGAAATGCCGATAAGCATTTCGCCCGACGTGCTAATGATTCTGCCAGCTTTCCGCCTTCATACTTCATATAGTCATGAATGATTTGAGGGGAATTTAACTGCTATTGCTAGTAAATTGAACCAAATTGTTGTTGCTTTAGTAGTTATCATGTGATCTCAGTAACAAGCTGAATGATTAGACAGATGTGACTGTTTGTTAAGATGTTTGCTTCCCAACCACATGGTTCCAAGCTCAAACCAGTCGATGTGGTGCTGGCTACGGCCACGTTTGGATGGTTCTCTTATGTGCCACCAGCACTGGTACCACAAACTACAAATTCCATTCATGTTAATCAATTTCGATTTTGATTTGATACTTTGATTTTCACTTGCCTCAACAGGTCTTCACAAGTAGAGTTATGTGTCCCAAGAAGGAAGGCATGCACAGGTGGACTGACTATGTCCCAGGTAGGGGTCACGGGTTGTGGCCTCACTTGTCCTGCTGGGTCTTCTCATGCACAGCATACTTCCAATGGTCTTGGTCTCTGGTCATTTCCTCGGTGAGACCTAAAGAGCAAAGGTTGTGTTTCACCACCTCGTCCCAGATTTTCCTGGGTCTACCTCTTCCACAGGTTCCCTCAACCGCTAGGGTGTGGCACTTTTTCACACAACTATTTTCATCCATTCATACCACGTGTCCATACCAGCGTAGACATCTCTCTCTTGCACACCACATCTGATGCTTCTTAGGTCCAACTTTTCTCTCAAGGCACTTACACTCTGTCAGGTATGAACACTGACATTACACATCCATCGGAGCATACTGGCTTCATTTCTTGTGAGCTTACGCATATCCTCAGCAGTCATGGTCCATGTTTCACTGCCATGTAGCATGGCTGTTCGTACACATGTGTCATACAGTCTGCCTTTTACTCTGAGCGAGAGGCCTTTAAATAAATAAATGAATATAAATAAATATAAATAAATATAATATATAAATATAAATAAATAAATAAATATATATGTGTATATATATATACACACACATATATATATATATATATATATATATATATATATATATATATATATATATATAATATATGGCAACAGGACTCTGCGCCAAGCCACACAAGCAGGAGAACCCAGTCATGGCTGTCAGACAATTTCTGCAACCACAACACTCCAGACTGCAACTCCCTTGTCTATCATGTGTGGGGTGCAGTTAAGCAAGAGATCAACAGAATTCCTTGTAACACTAAAGATGAACTGAAGGCAAGGATTATGGCAGCATTCACCAATTTAAACAAGGAGACCATCAAGAAGAGTTGCAGGAGATTCCAAAGTCATCTGGAGGCTGTGGTTGAAGCCAATGGTGATTTAATTGAATAAATATACTCTTTAGTATTTCAAGATATTTTTATGTAATTTTAGTAAATATATCTGTTAAAATGAGATGTCAGTGCTATTTTCAATTTTGCGTAATTTAGATGACAGTTTATTGACTGCACCATGTGTGTGTATTCATGTGTGTGTGTTTACATGTGAACGTAGTTATGTATCCTGGTCTTGAAATCACATGGTAGTTGTAAATTAGTATGAATGTCATACAAACATTGTCATTCTTTTAAGATATTCTGCAAATATTCTTTGCAGAATGTTCTTGCAAATATGCTGCAGGAACATGTCTGACTATGGGAGAATGTTTCCTTGCTTGGTGAGTGTTGGTGACAGGAAATGCATCCAGGCTTAGAAAAAAAATCATCTGCCATAATAAACCCCAATCTGACCCATGCAAGAATGGAGCAAGAGATATTAAAAGGTGGCGGACACTCATCTGGTGCTCCAGATCTGTTTCTCCTGCCATTTATACAAGGATTACTCAAAATATTGCAACATGTAGAAGATTATGGCATAAATAGGAGCAATTTTGCAGTAGGGGCATGTGGTAATTTTTCTACTGTCCAGTTTGTCCTTGTATGCTTGATGTTGCTGCTGCTGCTGCTGCTACTGCTGTTGTTGTTAAGCAACAAGATGGGTAAGAGTGATTAGGTGATGGTCTAGGGCTTAGGGGCGGGAGACCCCAGACCTTGGAAAAGGAAAAAAAACTTTGGTCATCTTGTAGTCAAGGGCTTTTCATTGACGCTCGACACCACTGGGAAGTGGCCCTAGAAGTCACTGGAAATGGAGATCTCCAGGTCCAAATTCTTGAACAGCTGCTGCTGCAATTGCTGTTGTTGTTATTTAACCCCAGGTTATCCATGATTGAGTAGACTTATAATCAAAGGTATTAACGATTCTGTCTTTTTATTTATCACGGTTAAAATTGTTCAATAAAGATTCTTTTATTTAAGAAAGTCTGTAATTTCAAACAATTTAGCAGTTATTTCTAGCAAAAGAAGCAACAGCAAAAAACTTTTCCTGTTAGATTGATTTGTGTCGTGGTAAGCTTTTTCGGTGAGTAATCTTGACAGTTGTTGGTTGTCTGATCTAGTCTTTGATATTGTAAACAAGAAAAAATGTTTGGTAAAAATAACATTATTAATGCTTCTGTTTATGTCTATGTTCACTGTGTATTTTTTTTTTTCCAACTGCATAACAGGAGTGTTTATAGAATATTGTTGTAACAATGTACTGTGTTCTTGTAGATATGTTTAAATGTCTGAAGGTGGTTTAACAGACTGTCACAGAAACTAAGCAAATTAGACATTGATACACATTCAAAATACACCTGTTACATATGCAACAGTTATATTTTTAGTACTCATGGTTGTTATTATCATTATTATTATTAAATATGAAATCATCATTATTATTATTATTATTATTATTATTATTATTATGCGTATCTTTCCTTGATTGGACACTAAACTCTGCTTGCGAAGACCTGTTGAGGCAAGTGAAATCGAAATCAAATTCGATGACTGGCATCCGTGCAAGTAGAACACTAAGAGCACCATCCGAGCATGATTGTTGCCAGAGCAGCTGACTGGCCTCCGTGTTTGAGGCTCGTAAAAAGCACCATTTGAGCGTGATCGTTACCAGTGTCACCTTACTGGCATTTGTGCCACTGGCACGTGAAAAAATATTCAAGCGAGGTCATTGCCAGTGCCGCTGGACTGGCTCCTGTGTAGGTGGCATGTAAAAAACACCATTTGAGTGTGGCCATTGCCATTACCACCTGAGTGGTCCTCGTGCTGGCGGCACATAAAAGCACCCTCTAAACTCTCGGAGTGGTCGACGTTAGGAAGGGCATCCAGCTGTAGAAACTCTGCCAGATCAGATTGGAGCCTGGTGCAGCCATCTGGTTCGCCAGTCCTTAGTCAAATCGTCCAAACCATGCCAGCATGAAAAGCGGGCATTAGATGATGATGATGATGATGATGATGATGATGATGATGATGATGATGATGATGATGATGATGATGATGATGATGATGATGATGATGATGATTATTATTATTATTATTATTATTATTATTATTATTATTATTATTAGTTCTTGAAGAGATCACGTATGGCTTTATTTTACTCTTAATCTAGACCCTTTCTAAAGCATTTCCAAATGAAATTTTCATTGAAATACTTGCTAAAAGGAAGGCCTGCTCTTGATATCAGAGTGACAGGCATTTTGTTTTTACACACTTGCCTTACTAAATTACATGCTTAATACTTTTACTTATAAATTATTAGTAAACACAAGTAGGGTACATGACAAAATACTGCAACAGCTGTCATGAAAAATAACAACAGTACAAAAACGAAATACACAACTAAATTATTAAAGATAAGGAAAATATATAAATGAACCATTAATATATAGAAATATTCTAAGGAGTCTAACAGTGAGGTTTGAAGACACAGAAAATAACAATGGCAATGACAATATTTGCACTTTAAATCTATCATATAATAACTTTATAGTAGCAAACATCGCTGAGACTGCATGACTAATAGAATTTATAGACTTAACACAGTTCCAAGAAAAATGTAGTTTGGAAAAGTTTGAGAAACCACATAGAATTCTTTTGCTCAGGAGATAATCCCCCCAAAATTCTCATATCTGTGTTTTAGCATACTGTAGGAATCACAAAAAGTGATACAAGACATCTTGGAAGAAATCTTCTCAACAAAAAATGGAGAAGTTATGGCATTATCTGCTGAGATTGATGATACAGGACAAAAGGCCTGGCTGCTAGATTTGTCGTAGTAAAAATTGCCCCAGAAGGTGGCAAGCTGGCAGAATCGTTAGCACGCCGGGTGAAATGCTTAGCAGTATTTTGTCTGCCGCTACATTCTGAGTTCAAATTCCACCAAGGTCAACTTTGCCTTTCATCTTTTCAGGGTCAATAAATTAAGTACCAGTTATGCACTGGGGTCGATGTAATTGACTTAATCCCTTTGTCTGTCTTTGTTTGTCGCCTCTGTGTGTAGCCCCTTGTGAGCAGTAAAGAAATAAGAATTGCCCCAGAGTTTCTTTTCCTGTGAAGATCCAGAAAGACTAAGCCAAAAACATAAATACTGCTTTAAGAGCTGCCAGTGGAATATGGTAGGTAGGAATTGTCCGTCTCTATTATTTGAGAAGGTAATTAAGATATGTGTTTGAGATTAGCAGAGAAGAATTATCTTGTAGCAAAATGAGGGATCATTGTCGGTTAAAGTAACATAGTGACTGGCGGCAGCCAAGACAACTCAAGTAAGTGTTGAAAATTTGAAGTTTTTACGGCCTTACCAAATACTTTGACAAGGTTGTCTCAGGATTTAGTACTAAAACTAAGAGAGTTATTTTACATTGGTACCAATATCATTCATATCCACTGTTGAAAGTTATTGGTTGAAATAAAAATAAGTAGGTGTATTTATTCATTTGCATGTACTCTTTTACTTGTTTCAGTCATTTGACTGTGGCCATGCTGGAGCACAGCCTTTAGTCAAGCAAATTGACCCCAGGACTTATTCTTTGTAAGCCTAGTACTTATTCTATCGATCTCTTTTGCCGAACCGCTAAGCTATGGGGATGTAAACACACCAGCATTGGTTGTCAAGTAATGTTGGAGGGGACAAACACAGACGTCAAATATATACACACACATACATACATATATATATATATACATATATACGACGAGCTTCTTTCAGTTTCTGTCTACAAATCCACTCACAAGTCTTTGGTTAGCCCGAGGCTATAGAAGAAGACACTTGCCCAAGGTGCCATGTAGTAGGACTGAACCTGGAACCATGTGGTTTGAAAGCAAGCTTCTTACCACACAGCCACTCCTACACCTACATGTGTGTATGTTGCTAACTGTGTTGAGGTTTATTAAATATAGTAATACTGACGAAACCTGGATTTGATTCTAAACAGGAATATTGTGAATTTGAAATCAGAAACTGTTCGGTTACAAATTAAAGTAGCGAAGACTGACTGAGAGAACAAAAAAGCAACAAATCTTGATATTCAGAACACAATCTCTCAAAACTCTGGGGATTGCAGGAGAAATCACTTTATTCCTTGTACTAGAAACAAACATGCAATCAACTTGTCCCTTAACAGTAGCAACCATCAGCAGCATTCTATCATAATGTGACGAAGAAGAAACATGGCTACAGCCAACAATATATGACTTGTTGAAGGTAACACTAAAAGGGAAATGGTCACCCTAAAGAAAAGTCAATACAAAATTTTTTTTAAATGTAGGCAAGGAGAAGCAATTTCAAGACAACAATGATACCCTGCCTCAGAAAAATATTGAAGAAAATGAAGAGAGGGACTAAGAACTAAGATTTACTTTCTTTATAAAATGAAGCACACGACAAATGGGCGAAATCACACATCTGTGGTATGAGGAACTGTCTGAAGGAGTAAACATAAGACAAGCACAGATTTAGAAAGTAACTACAAGAAATGAATAATGCTAGATGAATGAGATAATCTTCAGTTTTTGTTGTTCATCTGTTTATTTTTCTGAATTTACATAGAACACTACTGCCCTTTCAGACAGAGAAAAACAAGTTTCATTGGTAAGTATTGTTCATGTCTGAAAAATAAGCATCTTAAAAGAAACTAGAAATATTTTTGTAGAAGTGGTGAATATTTAGGCATTAGTAGGTGCAGGAGAGGCTGTGTGGTAAGTAGCTTGCTTACCAACCACATGGTTCTAGGTTCATTCCCACTGCGTGGCACCTTGGGCAAGTGTCTTCTACTATAGCTTCGGGCTGACCAAAGCCTTGTGAGTGGATTTGGTTGACGGAAACTGAAAGAAGCCTGCTGTATGTGTACATATATGTATATGTGTGTGCGTGTGTGTTTGTCCCTCTCCAACATCGTTAGACATCTGATGCTGGTTTGTTTACGTTCCTATAACTTAGTCGTTCAGCAAAAAGAGATTGATAAAATAAGTCCTGGGGTCGATTTGCTCAACTAAAAGGTCGTGCTCCAGCATGGCTGCATTCAAATGACTGAAATAAATAGAAGTAGATTAAATTTCTCCTTGTGTCGAGTAACGTATCCCTCCAGGACATAGTGGAAAAAATTTCTCAACTGTAAAAGGTAAAAGCTATGGCTGTTTCACTGTACTGAAAATGCAGCTAAACACAAAGTGAAATCGTCAGAGCCTTTGACTACACATTTGTGCCCCTGTACATGGGTCACAGAAATACAAGAGTCACAATAAAATACATTGGACATATTGTGAACATGTGGTTTGCCATGGCTTTTGCACCACATTCAAGTAAAGGGATCAAAGCAGGCTTATGGAAAGGTAACCTGTGGGCAAAGTGCAGCAAAATAGATTTGCAAGTCCTAATGATACCCTGAAGGCCACAGAGCAATACCAGATCTGTACCCCGTGGAAGGCATTGGCATAAAGGGTATGAAATTGATGATAAAAGATAGGAAGTTTAGTTGTTATATTTGTCAGAGTAAAATATGCCTTCGAGGTGAATGCTTCAAAGAACTGTGAAAACTAAGGAAAAACAAAAAAAATGAAGACTAAGGAAAAACAAGGAAACTGAAAATAATGGAAATCAACCGCAAGGACAAGAACAACAAATTCTACTTTCTAGAGCACCGCTAATCATAAACACGGGAGAGCAAAGTAAATATCTTTAGGCCCCATTATCATAAATAGCTGAGCAAATGACTTGACTTCTGAACAGTTTCAACTTGAGAGATGATAACAGGTGAAAATATAAAGGGAAAAAATTAGAAAAAATCACAGAACACCACATAAAACAGTGAAACCAGGTGATAAAGAGTATATTTTTCTGAAGAACAATGAAACCTCACCTCATTAAAATAATGAAAATGGAGAACAGAACTATGACCTTAGATTCAGCAATCTTTGAAAATCAAATAGTTAAAAAATGAAATTATATATCTCTGGTGCTGAAGAGGTTAGAACGACACAAAACAGTTAAATCCAGAATATCAACAGCTTGCAAAAGATTGACCTCAAGTGAAACTAAACTTAAGACATTTTATCAAACTTAAAAAGAGAATACCCTCAAAATGCTGGTGTTTTGTGAAATTAAATCCTGAAAAAAAAAAGTAAGTAGTGCATTCAGTTGCACTCAAACACAATTTAATAAGGATAATAATAATAAGGATTTCATTTATATATTTATAGGTACATATATACAAATATATTATTATTATTATCATTATTATTATTATTATTATTATTCTATGTTTGACTTTTGCTTTATGTCTGTACAAGTTGGCTCCAAGTCTCACCCAGAGACCTCAAGAGACAACAGGTTGGAAGTTCTGTGCCATATATTTGGGGTTTTTTTTTTGGTTTTTTTTTTGGTGTTGTACTAGTGAATGTCTAATACATAAAAATTAAAAATAAAAATAAGTAAAAAAAATTAAAAAAAGGGGTTTGTTTTAAACCTTGGGATTACATAGAGAGTATTTTGCGTAGGATATGAGCAGTTCCCATGAGCACTATCTTTTGAATTTCTGCCATTTTGGGGTTTCCTGGTATCTGAGTTAGGTAGCAATCAGTCCCTTTCGCTATCATTCCCAGGGCACCTATGACAACAGGTATTGTTTTAGTCTTCAGCTTCCACATTTTGCTGATTTCTATTTCAAGATCTTTATATTTGCTCAGTTTTTGGTAGGTCTTGACAGATACGTTTATATCGATTGGGACAGTCATATCAATGAGGAGGCATGTTCTTTGTCTGAAGTCTTTTAATATGATGTCTGGCCTATTTGCATCTATATTCCTGTCAGTTTGAATGGTGAAGTTCCAGAGGAGTGAGATGTGGTCATTTTCAAGCACTGGAGGTGGATTGTGTTCCCACCAGTTTTTTTCATGGGGCAAATCCAGGTTTTTGCAAATTACCCAGTGAATATATTGTGCAGCTCTATCATGCCTACTGAGGTACTCTGTAGGCGCTAGAAGACTGCATTTGGAGACAACATGATCAATGGTTTCATTTTGTTGTCGGCATACACGACATGTTGGGCTACTGCCGTTCTTTAATATGTTGGCCTGGTAGTTTCTTGTTGGTAGGCATTGATCTTGAGCTGCTATGATAAGATTTTAAGCCAGAGGCCATTAGCCATTGATGGGTCAGGGCTTTGTCGATATCTGCATTATTCGCTCTCTTTGGGTATTTGCCATAGAGAGGTTTTTCTTGCCATTTATTATTCAGAATATCTAAGGCCGCAGTTTTGGCACGGGTTTTCATGCACCTAGCTTTTTCTGTGCTTGTTTCTTGTATGTCTATCTCTAATTCCGAAATTGGTTGTATTCGGAATTCACTTAGATATTCCTTTGCCTGTTTTGTGACTGAGTATGATGCTTTCTTGTATTCATGTTTTGAGACAAGTTTTAACATCCAGTCCTCAGAGTTTTTCAGGTAGGTGTCTAGGCCAATTGTAGCAATCTTCATTGTTATTGCCAGTTGCAAAAGACCACGGCCTCCTTCTTTTCTTGGCAGATAGAGTCGTTCTGTATCTGCCTTAGGGTGGTGCATTCTATGCATTGTCAACAGTTTCCTTATTTTTCTGTCGAGCTGACATATTTCAGTAATTGACCAGTTAACAATATTGAAATTGTAAGTCACGACTGGTATGGCTAATGCATTGATCGCTTCAATCCTGTTTCTTGCATTCAGCTCTGTCTTGAGTATTGCTCTCACTCTTCGATAGCATTCTCTCCTGATCCTTTCCTTCATCTCTGAATGCCTTATTCCGTTCCCTTCAATTACCCCTAGGTACTTGTAGCTCTCCGCTGGGTCTAGTTCTTTTATGACATTCTGATGGTCAAGGTTAACATTAGATGTTTCTGTCATTTTTCCTTTGATAAAGGTAGCTTTTGCACATTTATCGAGGCCGAATTGCATTCTGATGTCGTCACTGAATTGTTTGACTATCGCTAGTAAGCCCTTGAGTTGTTGGTCATTATTATTATTATTATTATTATTATTATTATTATTATTATATTATTATAATTTCATTGTCTTTGTACAGCTTCTAATGCTGGAGATGTACTACAGTGTCAGCTATTCACTACCAGTAAACTAAAGTAACACCTCTTATTTTTCAAGTACCATCCAGTGTATTCGAGCGGTTCCAAGCAGTGTTGTTTTCTGCAAGTGTTCCACCCTTAGTGCAGCCCCTATTTGTTCCGTGTACTTCTCAAGATTTTTACTCACTGTTCCCAGGGCTCTGACATTTATTGGTACTACTACCACCTTTTTCATTGACCACAACTGCTTAACCTCCCAAGCTAACCTGTGATATCTAGCAACTTTTCTTTCTTCCTTATAGCATACCTTGTTGTCAGCTGAGCATGCTATTCTATGATCCAGTATCATTTGCTTTCTTTCTCAATTAACACTATATCTGGTTTCCTCTTCTCTATCTCATGGTCATAATCATCATTATCATCATCATCATCAATATTATTATTATTATTATTCAGTAGTTTTATTTTTATTATTATTATTATTATTATTATTATTATCATTATTATTATTATTGTTATCACTATTATTATTATTATTATTATTATTATTATTATTATGATTATTATTATTATTATTATTATATAACTGTTCAACATTTGGTAGATTGAGGCGAATTTCAACTGCATCACCTGCTACACTTCTGTGTTTCTGGGGTGTGTGCAGCATTGTGTGTTCTTTTCTGCTGTTGGGAGTGCGTAAACTCTTCCTGGTACTGTACTGTGTTAGTTTTCTTTTTTTTTTCTCTTGAGGTGTGGTGCAGTCTTTTGTTGTAACTGTTTGTACTGTGTGTTGAGTGTATAATGCATTGGTTATTTGGCTTGCTGGTGTAAGTTTATTTCACTGGGCAATTTCTGTACAAAGTGTCTTGTATTTGTGGGTTGTTATGTATTATTAGATTGCTAGTGTCATGTGTAAGATGGGGGCTGTTCCTAGCAGGGCTAATTTTTGGACAATGTGTAGTATTGAGGATCCTGGTATAGCTTCTATGTTTTAGTTCATACGTTTTTTTTTATTTTATCATGCCCAATGCTCCAGTTATTATTGGTATTGTTTTTACCTTCATGCCCACATCTTACATACTTCAATTTCAAGGTCTTTATACTTTGACAATTTCTCCACTTCTTTTTTGACAATGTTTTGATCAGAAGGGAGAGCAATGTCTATCAGTAAGCTGGGGCCTTTTTTTTTCCCAATCTGGATGATTATATTTTATTTCTTTGTCGGTTTGAACTGGTATATCCCTAATGATTGTGGCTTGGTCGTTGTCTTGTACCTTGCTTGGCACATGCTTATACCAACTGCTGTCAGTTTTGATGCTGTAATTTTGGTATATTGTCCAGTGGATATAGCTGCTAAATTTGTTATGTCTGTATATTTGTTCCGACTTGGCGAGGACTGGGCAGCCTTAGATGATATGGTCAACTGTCGCAATGAGCTGGTTGCACATTCTGCATTTGGTGTTGAGGCCTGTTTTCATTATTTTGTTTTTATAATTGTTTGTGGTCAGGCATTGGTCTTGTGCAGCAAGAACCAGTCCTTCCGTTTCAGCTTTTAGCCCAGAGCTTTTGAGCCGTTGTTGGTTTTTACTTAGGCTCACTCCCTCTCTGTCAAACCTTGCAGGGTATTAGCCACGAAGTGATTTTCCTCTCCATTTCTTCTTCAGTATCTTTTGTAATTCTGTTTTCATGTTGTTTTTTTTTGTCTCTTTGACCATTTGTGTCATGTTGTCATCTGCGATCAGTGTATCAGTGTATCAGTGTATCAGTGTATCAGTGTATCAGTGTAGTTTATCATTGTTATTATGATTGTGTGATGACATTCATTCTTCAGAAGACTCTGGCGACTGATGAGAATGAACTAGCTAGTCTGCTCCTGAGGACTTTCTGGTTGGGAATTATCATGGATAAGATGTCCTTGGCCAGGCAGTGCTTCTGGTGGTGTACTACCGGTTCAAGATAAACCCTACAGATATGGATGTGCTGTCAGATGGGCTTGTCTGAGGTGTGTGCAGAGTGACAAAACTGTTCTGTACACCCTTATTCAATGTCCAGGCATTGCTAAGTTGTGGGGTCATGTCAAACTGCTGCTGTTGCATGTGGGATGGATCCATCTGTCAGCCAAGTCTGTAATGATGATTGCTCTGTCACCCTCCTTCAATCGGGCAGGCAAGGAAATTTTCTTTTGCTTGATGGTTGTGGCAGAAGAAGTTATTTGGTGGACAGGGCTAAAAGGCATGAGGACAGATCCATTCCTCTTTGATACAGCTCACATTGACTTCAAGTTTCACTTGAAAATGAAATTGAGAGTGGAGAGAAAAGTGCTACCCTCAAGTGAGTTTATTGAAAGGTGACTGAAAGGTGAAAAAATAGCAAGAGTGAATGATATCTCTCTAAGTGTAGACATGTGAGTCAGAGACATGGAATTGGAGAGGGCACTTGCTCCTGGGGTTTCAGGGAAATCTCAGACTGTGGGGTTTCTCGATTATCCCTAGAGGCCTTCCTGTATCAGGAGGGCCACATCCTTATCATCCCCCTACCACTTTCTTTTAGCCCCTGTATGCTATGCATATGTCCCTTTTTCAGTGTACACAGTGTATACGGTCTTTCTTTTTATCATTTCATTATATGTAAACCCTCACGCTTCATGTCTGTCTTTGTATTGTCCCCCTCATCCTTCACCCTTGTGTCAAATAAATGAAACCATTATTGTTATTATCATTATTATCATCATTATTATTACCATCATCATCATCATCATCATTATCATTATTATCATTATCATCATTATTATTATTATTATTATTATTATCATATTATTATTATTATTATTATCATCATCATTGGTGGTGGTGTTGCTGGTGGTGGTGGTGCAGCAGCAGCAGCAGCAGCAGCAGTAGCAGCAGCAGCAGCAGTAGCAGTAGCAGTAGTAGTAGTAGTAGCAGTAGTAGTAGTAGTAGTAGTAGTAGTAGTAGTAGTAGTAGTAGTAGTAATAGTAGTAGTAGCAGCAGCAGCACCAGTTGTAGTAAGTATACTCCTTGTGATAATATGAAAAGGGCTACTTTGTCGTTTTTTGCTGAGGGATTTGTAGTTCTGGTAGATCTGACTAAATTAAAATCCCATACATCGACTATACACTCGTATTGCCATTGTCACTTCTATGTACTAAGCTAAACAGATTATATACAAGTTTTCTAACATTGTTCGCTTATATGAAGCATTGAAATCAATTAAATTATAAGGCATAAGCATTCTTCTACTATCAGGCTTATCTGTGCCCATGGTGCTACCAAATCAGCATACAAGTTTAATTATTGAAATGGAAGTGAATTACTCTAGTAAGGCTGCTATTTCAAACAAACGTCAACTACTTGATTGAAACATTTATTTGCCTTAAGGCTGTGAGGCATATGCATACAGTTACGAGGTTCCTAAAAAACTGAATTTGTTCTACAGTGAAATTGCCATGCAAAAGAAAAAATATATATTCTCTCTCTTTTACTCTTTTACTTGTTTCAGTCATTTGACTGCGGCCATGCTGAAGCACTGCCTTTAGTCAAGCAAATCGACCCCAGAACTTATTCTTTGTAAGCCTAGTACTTATTCTATTGGTCTCTTTTGCTGAACCGCTAAGTTATGGAGATGTAAACACACCAGCATCGGTTGTCAAGCAATGTTGGGTGGACAAACACAGACACACAAACACACTCATACATATATATGATAGGCTTCTTTCAGTTTCCATATGCCAAATCCACTCACAAGGCTTTGGTTGGCCCAAGGCTATAGTAGAAGACACTTGCCCAAGGTGCCAAGGTGGGGCTGTTGTCAAGCAGTGGCAGGGGACAAAACAGATACACGAAGGTGCATAGGCACACATACAAACACACACACATATACATACACACATACATATGATGAATTCTTTCAGTTTCCATCTTCTAAATCCACACACACTGCTTTGGTCAGTCTCAGACTATAGTAGAAGACATTCGCTCAAGGTGCTATGCAGTGGGACTGAACCTGAGACTATGTTGTTGGGAAGCAAGCTCCTTAACACACAGCCATGCCAAATAATAATTTTTAAAAAAACATCATTAAATATATATTATTTGCATCTGATTTGCCAGCTTTAGGCAATTTCCAAATATAGACAATTCTAGTTTCTTTTGAAATTTCAGTGAAGGTGAAATGAAGAGACAAAGGTGCATCGGTGATGTATATTAATCCTATAGTATTTAAATCAGTCATAACCAGCCTGAAAATTCTACCTGTTTTATATTCAGACTGGTCATATCTGGCCTCTCATGCCTGCCCTACAACGTCATTATAAAAATAAACAACCACATCATCAGAATCTTGATGTTATCAGATAATTCAAGATATAGGCGCAGGAGTGGCTGTGTGGTAAGTAGCTTGCTTACCAACCACATGGTTCTGGGTTCAGTCCCACTGTGTGGCACCTTGGGCAAGTGTCTTCTACTATAGCCTTGGGCCGACCAAAGCCTTGTGAGTGGATTTGGTAGACAGAAACTGAAAGAAGTCCATCGTATATATATATGTATATATATAGGAGAGTTTACAAAAAAAACAAAAGACGAAGACAGGTGGTGTACAAAACAAACAGATGTATTAGTATAATGCTCAGGAATAGAAAAAGTCTTTTACGTTTCGAGTCTACGCTCTTCTACAGAAAGGGACACAGAAAAAACAAGGAGAGGAGCAAGGAGAGAAAAACAAGTGTGTATATATATATATATATACATATATATATGTGAATGTGTGTATATATCTTTGTGTGTATGTGTTTGTATCCCCAACATCGCTTGACAACCGATGCTAGTGTGTTTACGTCCCCATAACTTAGCAGTTCAGCAAGAGACACTGATAGAATAAGTACTAGGCTTACAAAGAATAAGTCCTGGGGTCAATTTGCTCAACTAAAGGTGGTGCTCCAGCATGGCCCCAGTGAAATGACTGAAACAAGTAAAAGAGTAAAAGAATGTGTATGATTAACTCAAATGCATAATCAATTCAAAGCAATGTGAATAAATAAGTATTACACTTGCCACGTGAAGGCACGTGGCTCAGTGGTTAGAGCGTCGAGCTTACGATCGTGAGGTTATGAGCTCGAATCCCAGACCGGGCTGCGTGTTGTGTTCTTGAGCAAGACACTTTATTTCACGTTGCTCCAGTTCACTCAGCTGTAGAAATGAGTTGCGATGTCACAGGTGCCAAGCTGTATCAGCCCTTACCTTTCCCTTGGACAACATCGGTGATGTGGAGAGGGGAGACCGGTATGCATGGGCGACTGCTGGTCTTCCATAACAAACAACCTTGCCCAGACTTGTGCCTCAGAGGGTAACTCTCTAGGTGTAAACCCATGGTCAGTGTCTGACCGAAGGGGGTCACCATATCACCACACTTGCTAGATAATCTGAAAGCTGCAGGGTTAACCTCAGGCAGAAATTGCTTTTATACATATCTGATCATAAGAACCCAGAAAGAACTGAACGCTTCTAGCCAGACCGACACAAAAATGCTTATTCTCATACTGTTATTTACCAAAATGCTCATATATTTTATAGTGGTTCTGTCAATTAAAGCAGTGAACCTGTATGAACTCTTTGACAACTCTTTACAGACAATTGAAACTTAAATGTCTTGGCTATAAACAAACACTTATGCCAGATGTAACCACTGACCTCTTAGTTATTTGTCTGCAACCTCATGCAGCCAGCAGTAGTTCTCATCACTTACTAATATATGCATATAATCATGATTAAAAGTTCAACTATCCTTTCTTCTCTTAGCATAACAATTGAAATGCATTCAGTTAGTTTAATAATCAGACGAACCATTAGAAAATATAAATCGTTCAATATTTAATTGTTTAACAGACTCGCCTCTCGTTTATTCAGCCATATTAATTAATTGTTATATTTTAATTACCTAAATGGATAATGGATATGTAAATACATAGAATATGTATGTGCCTGCTTGTGTGTGTTTGAGCATGTATGTATATATGTGTGTAAGGGTGAGAGTGTACATGCATGTATGTGCATCTATATATATGTGTATGTGATATATGTACATATATATATGAGTGTGTGAGTGTATGTGTATATATATATATATAATATATATATATATATATATATATATATATATATATATATATATATATATATGTCTATATATGTATGTGTGTTTATAGATACATACTCACGCACATACATATACAGAAGGAAGGGTTTTTCTTTGAAACAAATATCAAAATCACAGCTATGTTCCATTTGCATCTTGTTTTTTATTGCTACAGAAATATTTAAGAAATAATTTTAGCTTCCATTTTAATATCCTACATAATTTACATAAAGCTTTAGGCCATACAACATCTCTATTTTTAGATGTTAATATATGTATAAATAACAACACACATATGACATCTGTATACACCAAAGTCACTAGTAAAAGTTTGTACATTCATTGCGGATAGTGAACGCATACACATATGCATGTGTACAAGTTATTAGACAGCAAAATAGTAATATATTTAATGAAAAAAATACAAGAGATCATGTGCTGGAACGAAAACAATTGCAGCATGGAAGGTGTTTATAAGCCATTTAAGAAACACACAAAAACCGTTAGATTCACTTCAACATTTAAATTTAATTTGTCAAAATATTTTCATCGCTTTGAGACCACGACCTATTCACTGACAAAATTCTGTGCTGCATATATATATATATGTATATATATATATGTACACACACACACACACACATATATATATATATATATATATGTACATATATATATATATATATATATATATAAATATATATATATATATATATATATATATATATATGTACATTTATATATGTAATATATATATATATATATATATATATGTATATATATGTATATATATATATATGTATATATATGATGATGATATATAACACACCTTATTTATATAAATAAATGAACACATGATAACATCAAAGACAATATAACCTTCATCCCATCCAGTGTTAAGCTAGTTTTAATTATGCACAAAAATTATATTAAACTAAGTTAAACCATTCTCATCAGCTTCTACACTTCTACAGACTAGTGAATAATTTTCATCAAATTGGTAGTCATCAGAGCATAGAAAAAAATGTGTTTGTTCTAGTTCATTACACACCCCTCATGTGCCTGTCGTCGTAACCATCATCATCATCATCATTATTTAAAGTCTGCTTTCCTTGCTGGCATGCGTTGGATAGTTTGACAGGATTCAATGTCCAGGGTCTGTATGGAACTCCGCTGTCTGATTTGGTACGGTCTCTACAGCTGATTGTCCTTCCAAATGAATGACAAACACTGTGTTGTAGGTGTTTTTCATGCTTCAGCACTAATGAGGTCACTGTGTAGCTCATAAGATTACCAACATAGAGATTAACAACCTCCTAGCAGATGAGGGGGTGAGTGTATGAGAGAAGGATTCTTGTAGAGATGCTGCACAGTTATCACATTTAGTAGAGGAAAGGAGAGAATGATCGGTAGGAGATGTGAAGAGATAGATAGGAAATACGGTGTCCATGTGGTCCCACAAGGCACAAGGTAAGTAGAAGTGGTGGGTGAGGCTATTTCAAGATTGTGATGGAAGCACATTATGTGGGGAGAGGAGAGAACCTGGAGCTGTAAAAGAAGTTAGGTGAAAACCACCAAGGAGACTGGCATGGCAGCTGAAACCAGATCATTGTGGCTATGGTTGACAAGAGCTCACAAATGGAACCATTTTGTGGCTAAAAACTAATTTGGTCTTTGATGCCCATTCAAGCAAAGGATGCAAGCCAAGAAGTGAAATACTCATGTCTCCAAGTTACCTACAAATGATAACAAATCGATTTCAACTTTGCAATGAATTCAGAAGAGGAGCTTGTAATATATCTGAGTAGCTCTATGCAGTTTATGCATAGGGCGAAGCATCTATAATGTCCTATTTCATCTATGTTGTATCATGGGAGAGACATTTTACTAATAGGAATTACACACTCGTACTTCTGCAGGGTGTCTATGAAATATTTTTAAAAGAAAAACAAAAGAAAGGTACCTCAGCAGGTTGAACAAAGCCAATGAAACCCATGTGGAACTCTCTTTTACTCTTTTACTCTTTTACTTGTTTCAGTCATTTGACTGCGACCATGCTGGAGCACCGCCTTTAGTCGAGCAAATCGACCCCGGGACTTATTCTTTGTAAGCCCAGTACTTATTCTATCGGTCTCTTTTGCCGAACCGCTAAGTGACGTGGACGTAAACACACCAGCATCGGTTGTCAAGCAATGCTAGGGGGACAAACACAGACACACAAACATATATACACACACATATATATATATACATATATACGACAGGCTTCTTTCAGTTTCCGTCTACCAAATCCACTCACAAGGCATTGGTCGGCCCGGGGCTATAGCAGAAGACACTTGCCCAAGATGCCACGCAGTGGGACTGAACCCGGAACCATGTGGTTGGTTAGCAAGCTACTTACCACACAGCCACTCCTGCGCCTGTTCAGATATTTCTAATAAAACTTTATTTGTTTGCCATGTTTTCCAATAAATTCTGTTGAATTATCCTCATGTTAATTCTTAATGATTTTAAATTGTAAAGGTAATTTACGGACAACCTGTATTTAACTTCTTTTTCTTTTATTATTAGGCACAGGCAAGGCTGTCTGGTAAGAAGCTTGCTTCCCAGCCAAATGGTTTCATGTTCAGTCCTGCTGCATGGCTTCTTGGACAAATGTCTTCTACTAGAGCCTTCAACTAACCAAAGCCTTGTGAGTAAATTTGGTAGACAGAAACTAAAAGAAGCCCATCATGTGTGTGTGCGTGTGTACGTTGTGTCTTTGTATATCTGTTTGTCCTCCACCACTCCTTGACAACCAGTGTTGGTGTGTTTATGTCCCTGTAACTTTGTGGTTCAGCAAAAGAGACTGATAGAATATGTTCTAAGCTTTAACAGAAAATCCTTGGGTCGATTTGTTCGACTAAAACCCCTCAAGGCAGTGTCCAGCATGGTTGAAACAAGTAAAAGATAAAAGATGCACACACACACACACACACACACATACACATATGAGAGAAAAAGAGAGGAAGAAGTGAGGAAGAAAAACTAAAAGAAAGAGAGAGGACAAGAAAACGGTTGAGAAAGGCAAAGTCAAAGGTGAAAGGAGAAAATTATATATGACACTAAATTTTAATGTTGTACAGCAAGCCAACTGGGAAGAGGCGGGGGCGGGGTGGGAGTAGAAGTTTTGTTTATTTTGCAAGTAATTATATTTCTTCACAGAATTGAACCAGTCTCCCTGATCGCCTTATTTTTGACTGTCCAAAAAAAAATATCTATAAAGGTACTAGTTTTAGAGTTACCTAAATGATGGGATGCTGAAATGTTCCTGGTGTTAAAGGTATCATGAAAGGCCTGGTTGGAGGCCTAATCTTCCAAGTTCTTTTACAGGGCTCAGAAAAACTGGAGGACCACTGCAATAAGAATGTTAATCTGAGAAGGGAATATGTTGAATAAAATCATAATTAACTGATCCTCTTATATTTTCTTTTACCAAAAGCCAGGAACTTGTCAGCATCTCTTTGTATATGCAATGTATATGGCAAAAAATGTATAGGTATATACAGTATAATATTTAAACACTGTTTCAATAAGGTAGCAAGCTGGCAGAATTGTTAGCACGCCGAGCAAAATGCTTAGCAGTATTTTGGCTGTCTTTAAATTCCACCAAGGTCGACTTTGCCTTTCATCCTTTCAAGGTTGATAAATTAAGTACTAGTTGTGTACTGGGGTTGATCTAATTGACTGAACACCGCTTCCCCAAAATTTCAGGCCTTGTGCCTAGAATAGAAAAGAATTTTGAAACACTGCACTTCCAGATCAAACTGGAGCCTGGTGCAGCCTCCTGGCTTCCCAGACCCCAGTTGAACTGTCCAACCCATGCTAGCATGGAAAACGGACGTTAAACGACGATGATGATGATGATGATGATGATGATGATGATGATGTTGCTGCAGCAATAATCAACAGAAGTGTGTGTGTGTGTGTGTTTACAAATATATAGAGACAAATAAATAGAAGAATAGATAGGTAGATGGTTCAATAGATACAGTGATTCAAACATACATCTCTACTTAAATGAATAAGTGTAATTTGATATGTGTCACTACACGAAACTCTCAGCCCTTCAGTCACTCAGTAACTTTTGCCAAACATTAATGTTAATAAATGAATACATACATATACATATACATATATACATATATATGAGCTGGACAAAATATACAAGTGGGCTGAAAAGAATAGCATGCAGTTCAATGCTGAAAAGTTTCAAGCTCTATGCTATCAGCACGCAAAACTAAATGCAATACCCAATAAATACACTGGACCTGGAGGGACTGCAATCCCAGAGGCACAATCAGTGCGAGACCTGGGTATTTACGTGAGTGATGATGCAACCTTTCATGTGCATGTTGCTAAATTGGCAATGAAATGTAGGCGGCTGACCAGATGGATTCTTGAATCTTCAGAACAAGAGACCAGGAAACCATGATGGTCCTCTGGAGGACACTTGTCCTAAGCCACTTTGACTATTGCTCTCAGCTATGGTCACCATCCAGTGTCAAGTTAATCACAGAACTTGAGGCGATCCAACGAAGCTACATGAAGAAGATAGCAGCATATAAGCTATTGGGAAAGACTCAAGGGATTGAGACTCTATTCCTTAGAGTGTAGGCGAGAAAGATATGCCATAATATACATCTGGAAGATCCTAGAAGGACTTGTCCCAAACTTTGGCATCGAGAGTTACACAAATGCCAGAAATGGGTGCCACTGCATAGTGCCAAGGACTCCAAATTTGCCATCAAGATGTAGGACAAGATATTGTGATAGCCTGGGCTTCCAAGGCCCACAGCTCTTCAATATCCTCCCAAAGAACCTAAGAGACCTGCATGGGGTGGATGCAGATGTCTTTAAAATGAAACTGGATCTCTTCTTGTCAGGTATCCCAGATGAACCAACTTCACGGCTGGAGGTGCAGATGAGGACTGCTGCATCGAACTCTCTCATGCACCAAATGGCAATTGCTAAAAAGCATTCATGAAGTAAAATCATGTAGCAAAACCAAATGGTGATGCCCCAGCATGGCCACGGCTTGTGAGCTGAAACTAGATATATAAAAAAAGTAAATAAATAAATAAAATATATTTCATCATCATCATCATCAGTATCGCTTAACGTCCGTTTTCCACGCTGGCATGTGTTGGACGATACGACTGGAGTCTGGGAAGCCAGGAGGCTGCACCAGGCCCCAATCTGATCTGGCAGTGTTTCTACAGTTGGGTGCCCTTCCTAATGCCAACCACTCTGAGAGTGTAGTGGGTGCTTTTTACGTGCCACCAGAACAAGGGGCCAGAGGAGCCGGCATTAATTAAAATGCTTAAAGCACTTAGGTTTTCCAAGTGGTCACCCATCTAAGTGCTAACTAGGCTTGATGTTGCGTAACTTCAGTGATTGGACAAGAACCGATGCTTTCAACATGATATGGCCGTAATATATATATACATATATATAAATATACACACACATATATATATATACATATATATATATATATACATATATACATATACATACATACATATATATATATATATATATATATATATATATATATATACACATACTCGTATTTTGAGTTCTATTTTCCTGTTTGCCTCTTCAAATGTACATAGATAAACACAAATGAATGCATGTATGCTTGTATGTATAATATATGAATAGAAATATATGTACAAATAAATAAAATATATGTATAGACATGTATACATACATATATATATATATATATATATATATATATGTATACATATTATACATATATATACATAGACATATATATACACACATATATATTTATATAAATATATACATGTATGTTTATATATATATATCTATATATATATATATATATATATATTATATATATATATATATATACATACACATGCACACACTCTCAAGAGAATATGTGTATGTGTGTGTATGGAGATATGGTAAAAATCTGGACTATGAGGAAACGGCTGATGGTCTACATCGGAAACAATTAGTCCAGAGGAGAGTTGATAGGAAAGTTTGATAAGTTCAATCGCCTTTGGGAGATAGATGTAAAGACCAGTGATGAAACAAGCAAACATGGAAATAGACATTGAGAGGAAGGATAAAGAAGAGGAAGATGATGAAGAGGAAGGAAATGGTGATAAGGATAATGATGATGGCAATACATCAAATACACCCATGCATGTACAGTTCTTTAATATATATAAATATGTGCATGTATATACACACACACGCTCATATATAAATATAAATATATATACACATGTATATATAAATATATATATATGCATGTGCATAAATATATATATATCTATAAATTTATATACATGTATCTATATATATATATATATGCATATATCTTTCTCTCTATATATATAGATATTGATATATATATATATATATATATAAATAAATACATAAATATATATATATATATATATATATATATATATATATATATATATATATACATACATACATACATACATATATACATCATCATCATCATAATCGACAGCAAAATTTTTACATTCATGTTTGCTATGTCAGTATGTTTGAGATTCGCTGAGGCAGTATACTTTGTCTCACTCTCTCTCTTTCTCTTTCTCTCTCTCTCTATTTGCCTTCCTGTCTCTATCTCAGTCTCTCTGCATAACGTGTGTATCAGCATATATTGTATAATATATAGAAGTGATTTTCTCACAATAACTCTTGTCAGGACTCTACTTGTCTCTGACGAAACCGTGAGTCCACTACATCTTAGCAGAAACAACTGTGAGGTAATGAAGTTCATATGATAACCATTTATACCGTTGTCATCTCTTTTCTTATGTATAATGGTGCAAAATCCCCTCGTGACCCAGGGTAACGTGGCGGTGGAACAATGTGGTTGAGAGGGCTATTATAGAAAAGAAACAGGCTTAGAAGGACTGGAGGAACGGAGGTAGCAGGGAATTGTATCAGACTGCCAGAAGGGAAGCTTGGAGGCAGGTTTATTTAGCCAGAAGGGAAGCAGATAAGAAAAAAATTTGCCAATGTTCTGCACCGTGAGGACCAAAGACTTGAAGTATTTCGTGTTGCAAGACAGTGTGTAAGAGAGAATCGTGACATCGTAGGAGAGAAATGTGTTCGCATGGATGACAGGACAGTTCACTTGCACTAAATGAGGATGCAAAGAGAGAGATTTGGAGACACCACTATGAAAGGTTGCTCAATAAAGAGAATGAATGCGAGAAAAAGAGTCTGCTGAATGTCGACCCAATAGAGGGACCAGCTATCCAAATTGACAGTACCTTGGTAGATAAAGCAATTAAGGGTATGAAGACAGGGAAAGCTTCCTGGCCCATCAGGAATCACTGCAGAGATGCTAAACATATCTGGCAGTGTCAGCTATAGCCTAGTTACCCATATAGTTAACCAGGTGATACACAAACGAGTCATACCCAATGACTGGTGTAGCAGCACCATAGTCAACTGCTACAAAAGTAAAGGTGACACTTTAGATACAAATAATTACAAAGGTATCAAGTTGTTGGATCAAGTAATGAAGGTCACGAAGAGGGCCATATCCCAACTAATTAGGGAGAGAGTCAGTTTAGATGAGATGCAGTTTGGGTTTGTGCCAGGGAAAAGCACCACTGATGCTATATTTCAGATAAGACAGCTGCAGGAGAAATACCTAGCCAAATATAAACCTCTGTACCTGGCTTTCGTTGACATGGAGAAAACCTTTGACAGGGTCCCCTGATCCCTTATCTGGTGGTCAATGAGGAAACTAAGGATAAGTGAATGGTTAGTGAGAGCTGTGCGAGCTATGTACAGGGATGCCATCAGTAAGGTGAGGGTTGGCAAGGAGTGCACTGAAGAATTCAAGGTAGAGGTTGAGGTCCACCAAGTTTCAGTCCTCAGCCCCATCCTATTTATCATAGTCCTCCAGGCAATAACAGAGGAATTCAAGACACGGTGCCTCTGGGAGCTCCTCTATGCTGATGACCTTGCTCTAATTGCTGAGTCACTATCAGAACTAGAGGAGAAGTTTCTGGTGTGGAAGCAAGGATTAGAATCAAAGGGCCTTAGAGTCAACCTAGCTAAAACCAAAGTCATAATAAGTAGGAAGGCAGACAAACCACAAACCTTTTCAGGTAGAAGCTCTGCTCAATCAGTAGAAAAGGTGTAGGTAGAAACTCTATAAGATGTACCCAGTGTAAGCTATGGACACATAAGAGGTGCAGCAATTTCAAAGGAATGCTAATTAGGAAGATAGTTTTTGTATGTGGCAGATGCTCAGGAGCAATAAACACTGAAAATGTGGAGAGAACAAATTCTGCCACATTCCAGGGAGAAAAACTAGAAGTAGTTGATAGCTTCCATTACCTAGGCGACCAAGTCAGTAGCTGGGGTGGGTGCACTGAAAGTGTAATTGCTAGAATAAGAATAGCCTGTGCAAAGTTCAGAGAACTCTTACCTCTACTGGTGACAAAGGCTTCTCACTCAGAGTAAAAGGCAGACTGTATGACGCATGTGTACAAACAGCCATGCTACATGGCAGTGAAACATGGGCTGTGACTGCTGAGGACATGCGTAACCTTGCAAGGACTGAAGCCAGTATGCTCCGCTGGATCTGTAAGTACCTTGAGAGATCTGTAAGTACCTTGAGAGAAAAGTTGGATCTAAGAAGCATCAGATGTGGCACAAGAGAGATGACTGCCCTGATATGGTCATGTGGTAAGAATGGATGAGGACAGCTGTGTGAAAAGTGCCACACCCTTGTGATTGAGGGAACCTGTGGAAGAGGTAGACCCAGGAAGACCTGGGATAAAGGTGGTGAAGCACTACCTTCAAACATTAGGCTTTACCGAGGCAACGCCTGGTGACCATGACCTTTGGATATATGCTGCACTTGAGAAGACCCAGCAAGCAAGTTAGATCATAACCTGTGGGCTATGCCAGGAGTATAACTAGTTTACTTATGCATACCGTCCCTTCATTGGACATTAAACTCTGCTTGCAAAGACCTATTGAGGCAAGTGAAATCGAAATCAAATTCGATGACAGCACTGCATGACTGGCACCTCTGCTAGTGGATCACTAAGAGCACCATCTGAGTGTGATCATTGCCAGAGCAGCTGACTGGCTTCCATGCTGGTGGCACATAAAAAGCAACATTCAAACATGATTGTTACCAGCATCACCTCACTGGCACTTATGCCTATCGCACATGAAAAAATATTCGAGCTGTTGGACTGGTTCCTGTGCAGGTGACACATAAAAAACTCCATTTTCGAGGATGGCCGTTGCCAGTACCACCTGAGTGGCCCTAGTGCCAGTGGCATGTAAAAGCACCCACTACACTCTCGGAGTAGTTGGCATTAGGAAGGGCATCCAGTTGTAGAAACTCTGCCAGATCAGATTGGAGCCTAGTGCAGCCATCTGGTTTGCCAGTCCTTAGTGAAATCGTCCAACCCATGCTAGCATGGAAAATGTATGTTAAACGATGATGATGATGTATGTAAGTATGTATATCTATGTATGTATGTATATATGTATGTATATATGTGTATATATGTATATATATATATATATATATATATAAAAGTTGAGTTGTGGGGTATCGCACGAGTGGGATTATATAAGAAAAAAGGTTTGAAAATGCAATTTAAACGATGTTTATTTACTTAACCGGTTTCACTCTTTGGTAAAAGATTGTCAAAAGTAACATTTAAGGAAACATTGAATAATATGGGTTCAAAAAAAGCTTTTTACATAATTGTCACATTGAATATTATGCATTCAAAAAAGTTTTTTACATAATTGTCACATTGGATATTACGAATTTAAAAATGTTTTTTTATACATAATTGTCACATTACATGTATAAATATAGTGTTTGGTAACAGAGAAGTTCAATAGTGTGATGAGAATATTTGGGAAAATTTGGCAGAAAAGGATAAAACAAATATATTATTGGGAATTGGTTGCGTTAATTATTGGTTGTCGCAAATTGTCACATTACATGTATATATATACAGTCTTTGTATATATATACAGCCTTTTGACAGCAAAAATTAAAATGGATTTTTTATACATCTCAGAATATTTTAAGTTCAAGGCGAGAATATGTTTTTACTGACCTGTCGGTATTAGCAGAAAGGCTGAACTGAGAGAAAAGAAGAAGTAGCCAATGTGGTGTATACTTCCCCTTTATGCATGAATGATTTTGGGGTTATCAGGAGGTTAGTATGCGGGTGTGAATAGATGTGTCCGTGCCTGCTGGTCAGATAGCGTCTGTTTGTCACACACATATATACACACACACACACACACACACAACAACACACACACACACACACATAGTATACAAACACACACCACATACAAACAACACACACACATACACAGAACACACACACCCACACACAACGCACCCACATATATCACATATACACACAGCACACAAATATAACATGTATCTATATATAATATACACAGATATATAACACACATACACACACAACACACACACACACACACACACACACACAACACACGCACACATACATACATAATATAAATATCACACAAATACACCTAGCATATATATACACATACAATACACACATACAGCATGTAAATAATACACATACACAATATATGCATGCAATATACATACGCAATACATACATATAATATATATATATATAGACAATGCATATACATATATACATATATACATATAAATAGTGTTTACATACACATACAATAGATGTACCACATATACACACAACATACATACATACAATGCATACACATACACGTACGCATACATATATATATACAAGCACACACACAAACATATACACATGCATACATATCACGCATGCATATACATGTATTCATGCATATATAGCACACCTACAATATATATATATAATGCACACATACACACACATATATACACTTAATTGTACACATACATATACAATACACATACATACAATATACATATACACAATGCACATGCAAATAATGTACATGTTTATACACACATAAACATGCAAATAAATATACACACACACAATACATATACATATATATAAATATATATATAACACATACATACATACATGCACATACATATATTTTTTCACACACATACACACACATATATATATATAAAAAATTCACTCCCCCACACACACACAAATTACAAACCTATAGCGGACACACTCAAATATATCTCTACATACCGCACACACACACACAAACAAAGTACTAACATATACACACATACCATGCATATACACACACAACACACACACACATATATATATATATAAAAACAAATACACATGTAAATACATACACACGTACACAATGCTCACACAAAAATACACAAGAGTCAAATTATCACAGAAGCTTGCAAAAAGTCCACTTCAACCTGCATCACTATACCACATCCCACTGATCTCAAACTGAGACCAATAGTGGCAGGCCCAAGTTGTGAAACACACAGACTTAGCAACTTTATAGATATCATCTTAAAGCCAATACTGAAACACATTCCAAGTATTGTAAGAGATGACCTGGACCTATTAAACCATCTCCCCAAACATGCCGATAAAGACACCTTAATCGTTTCTTTTGATGTTATTAATCTTTACACCACAATCCCACATGAATATGGACTGGAAGCCATTAAATTCTGGCTGGATAAATATCCCAATGAGATCCCGGAAAGAATTAAAAAAGAATTCATAATTGAGTGCCTCAAATTTATTCTGCAAAACAACTTCATGTATTTCCACAACAACACTTACAGACAGGTCTCAGGAACTGCAATGGGTACGAAAGTTGCACCTACCTATGCAAACCTGGTGATGGCCTACCTGGAATCACATATCTATGAAAAATCCAAATATAAGTACGGCCAGTCTTTCCACAAATACCTGTTGGAGAACTGGAAACGCTACTTAGATGATTGCCTCATCCTATGGTCCCACACACTCGACCAACTTATAGACTTCAAAAACCTTATCAACAGTGTAAATAACAACATTCAATTCACAATGGAATATAGTCAGGACCAACTCCCTTTTCTTGACATCCTAATCATTAAAAAAGGCGTCAACATTGAAACTGACATCCATTACAAACCCACTGACTCTAAACAATACCTTCTATTCACCTCCAATCACCCAAAACACACAAAGACAAATATCCCCTTCAACCTAGCGAGAAGAATCTGCACTATTGTCTCAAATGACACAACACGAAATAGAAGACTCCGGGAACTAAGGGCAATTCTTCTCGAAAGACATTACCCGGCATCACTAGTAGACAACGGAATAGAACGGGCCAAATCAATCAACATTCAAGACCTTCGAAAACCCAAACACATCCACAGTACAGTAAATAGCCTCCCCTATCTCTCAACACACAACCCAAGGAATGCAGAAGCTTACACTATTATATACAACAACATTCCACAACTAAATCAAGACCCACGCCTGAAAAAAATACTGGCAGCTCATAAAATAATAAAAAGTAAGAGACAACCTAAATCCCTAAAAAACCTCCTCACCAACGCAAAATTACACAACACAACCCACCGCCCACCATCAAAAAATGTGGTCGCCCCAACTGCAAGACCTGCATCCACCTCATTGAGGGATCGTCGTACAAGTTCCACTCGGGATACACATTCATCATAAAAAATAATTTCACGTGCGCATCAAAAAATTTACTCTACGTCATAAGGTGTGAAGGATGCCACGAAGACTACATAGGGCAAACGAGCCTTACTCTCAGAGAAAGAATGACAGTTCACCGACAACAACTGAGGGACCCCTCCACAAGACAGATACCACTAAGTGGACACTTAGACCTTTGTGCACACAATAAGTCCCCCAAATTCTTAGTCTTCCCACTATACCAATGCTCGGACAACACCACAGACCAAACACGAATAAATAAGGAAAGTAATCTTATTCAAAAATACAGACCACAACTAAACCTACTCTAACATACCCCCTGGAAACACATCCAGAGCAAGCACACAGGGACGCGCGCACGCTCACAGCATATCGTGCGGACGGGCACATGCGCGCATCGGCCCGCATAGGACACACTAGCGGGCATTGACCGCACACATACGTGGCATGCACACGCATGCATTATATATATGTAAGTGATGTATGTGTGTGAGTGTTGTGTGTGTGTGTGTGTGTGTGCACGTTGTGTGTGTGTGTGCGCGGGTGTATATATATGTGTGTGTGTGTGTGTGCACTGTGTGCGTGTGTGTGTATATATGTGTGTGTGCGCGCGCGTTGTGTGTGTGGTGTGTGTGCACGTGTGTATATATGTGTGTGTGTGTGTGTGCACTGTGTGCGGGTGTATGTGTGTGTGTGTGTGTGAGCATTGTGTACGTGTGTATGTATTTACATGTGTATTTGTTTTTATATATATATATATATGTGTGTGTGTTGTGTGTGTATATGCATGGTATGTGTGTATATGTTAGTACTTTGTTTGTGTGTGTGTGCGGTATGTAGAGATATATTTGAGTGTGTCCGCTATAGGTTTGTAATTTGTGTGTGGGGGGGTGAATTTTATATATATATATGTGTGTGTATGTGTGTGAAAAAATATATGTATGTGCATGTATGTATGTATGTGTGTGTATATATATATATATGTATATATATATGTGTGTGTGTGTATATTTATTTGCATGTTTATGTGTGTATAAACATGTACATTATTTGCATGTGCATTGTGTATATGTATATTGTATGTATGTGTATTGTATATGTATGTGTACAATTAAGTGTATATATGTGTGTGTATGTGTGCATTGTATATATGTATATTGTAGGTGTGCTATATATGCATGAATACATGTATATGCATTGCGTGTATATATATGTATGCATTGTGTATGTATGTTATGTGTGTGTGTGTGTATATATATATTATATGTATGCGTACGTGTATGTGTATGCATTGTATGTATGTATGTTGTGTGTATATGTGGTACATCTATGTATGTGTATGTAAACACTATTTATATGTATATATGTATATATGTATATGCATTGTCTATATATATATATATTATATGTATGTATTGCGTATGTATATTGCATGCATATATTGTGTATGTGTATTATTTACATGCTGTATGTGTGTATTGTATGTGTATATATATGCTAGGTGTATTTGTGTGATATTTATATTATGTATGTATGTGTGCGTGTGTTGTGTGTGTGTGTGTGTGTGTGTGTGTGTGTTGTGTGTGTATGTGTGTTATATATCTGTGTATATTATATATAGATACATGTTATATTTGTGTGCTGTGTGTATATGTGATATATGTGGGTGCGTTGTGTGTGGGTGTGTGTGTTCTGTGTATGTGTGTGTGTTGTTTGTATGTGGTGTGTGTTTGTATACTGTGTGTGTGTGTGTGTGTGTGTGTTGTTGTGTGTGTGTGTGTGTATATATATGTGTGTGACAAACAGACGCTATCTGACCAGCAGGCACGGACACATCTATTCACACCCGCATACTAACCTCCTGATAACCCCAAAATCATTCATGCATAAAGGGGAAGTATACACCACATTGGCTACTTCTTCTTTTCTCTCAGTTCAGCCTTTCTGCTAATACCAACAGGTCAGTAAAAACATATTCTCGCCTTGAATTTAAAATATTCTGAGATGTATAAAAAATCCATTTTAATTTTTGCTGTCAAAAGGCTGTATATATATACCAAAGACTGTATATATATACATGTAATGTGACAATTTGCGACAACCAATAATTAACGCAACCAATTCCCAATAATATATTTGTTTTATCCTTTTCTGCCAAATTTTCCCAAATATTCTCATCACACTATTGAACTTCTCTGTTACCAAACACTATATTTATACATGTAATGTGACAATTATGTATAAAAAAACATTTTTGAATTCATAATATCCAATGTGACAATTATGTAAAAAACTTTTTTGAATGCATAATATTCAATGTGACAATTATGTAAAAAACTTTTTTTGAACCCATATTATTCAATGTTTCCTTAAATGTTACTTTTGACAATCTTTTACCAAAGAGTGAAACCGGTTAAGTAAATAAACATCGTTTAAATTGCATTTTCAAACCTTTTTCTTATATATATATATATATATATATATATATATATATAGATAGATAGATAGATAGATAGATAGATAGATAGATAGATAGATAGATAGATAAATATAGATATATATATATATATTGCGGACTACCTCATTGACAAATGACAGTGACCTTCTCTTCGTGGCAGGTGATTTCAATGGACATGTTGGACGGCATGTCAGGGGCTTCCATGGCGTGCATGGAGGCTACGGTTTTGGCTCTCGTAATGAGGAGGGAACCAGGCTGCTGGAGTTCTGCGATGCAAATGACCTTATGGTCTGCAATACCAACTTCAGGAAACCCACTTCTCACCTAGTCACCTACCGTTCTGGCAGACACACTAGCCAGATTGACTACATCCTTGCCAGAAAAAGGGAAAGAGGGCTGCTTATAAATGCCAAAACCTTTCCAGGCGAAGAATGTACTCCTCAACATAGATTAGTAGTTAGCGACTTCAGGATCAGAGCTAAATGCTTGCCCAGAAGAAGACCTGCTTGGAGGAGAAGGGTCTGGAAGCTTAAAGATCCTGCAAATGGACAGAGATTTAGAGACATACTACTCGAAGCCTTTGACGAAATAGAAGAGGATATAGCTTCACTTAATGTGGAAAGCAACTGGAGATTTCTACGGGACAATCTGCTGACAGCCACTGACCAGATCTGTGGATGGAGCAAAGTACCGTCTCGACCCAGAGTAACATGGTGGTGGAACACTGTGGTTGACAGGGCTATTAGACAAAAGAGACAGGCTTGGAAGGACTGGAAGAACGGTGGTAGCAGGGAATTGTATCAGACAGCCAGAAGGGAAGCTAGGAGACAGGTTTATTTAGCCAGAGGGGAAGTGGATAAGAAAACATTTGCCAATGTTCTGAGCCGTGAGGATGAAAGACTTGAGGTATTTCGTGTTGCAAGACAGTGTGTGAGAGAGAATCGTGATGTGGTAGGAGAGAAGTGTGTTCGCATGGATGATGGTTCACTTGCGCTAAATGAGGATGCAAAGAGAGAGGTTTGGGAGATGCCACTATGAAAGGTTGCTGAATAAAGAAAATGAATGGGATAAAGAGAGTCTGCCGAATGTTGAGCCAACAGAGGGACCAGCTATCCGAGTTGATAGTTCCGTGGTAGCTAAGGCAATTAGAAGCATGAAGACAGGGAAAGCCCCAGGCCCATCAGGAATTACTGCAGAGATGCTCAAAATATCTGTCGGCTATAACCTAGTCACCCGTATAGTCAACCAGGTTATACACGAAGGAGTCATACCCAATGACTGATGCAGCAGCATACTAGTCAACTGCTACAAAGGTAAAGGTGATGCCCTAGATACAAATAATTACAGAGGTATCAAGCTGTTGGATCAAGTAATGAAGGTTACGGAGAGGGTCATAGGCCAACTAATTAGAGAGAGAGTTAGTTTAGATGAGATGCAGTTTGGGTTCGTGCCAGGGAAAAGTACCACTGATGCTATATTCCTGGTAAGGCAGCTGCAGGAGAAATACCTAGCCAAAGATAAGCCCCTGTACCTGGCTTTCGTTGACATGGAGAAAGCTTTTGACAGGGTCCCCTGATCCCTTATCTGGTGGTCAATGAGGAAACTAGGGATAGATGAATGGCTGGTGAGGACTGTGCAAGCCATGTACAGAGATGCCGTAAGTAAGGTTAGGGTTGGCAACATGTACACAGAAGAATTCAAAGTAGAGGTTGGGGTCCACCAGGGTTCAGTACTCAGCCCCCTCCTATTTATCATAGTACTCCAGGCAATTACGGAGGAATTCAAGACAGGCTGTCCCTGGGAGCTCCTCTACGCTGACGACCTTGCTCTTATTGCTGAGTCACTATCAGAACTGGAGGAGAAGTTCCAGGTGTGGAAGGAGGGGGTTTAGAATCGAGGGGCCTTAGAGTCAACCTAGCTAAAACCAAAGTACTAATAAGTAGGAAGGTAGACAATCCACAAATGTCTTCAGGAAGATGGCCCTGCTCGATCTGTAGAAAAGGTGTAGGTAGAAACTCTATAAGATGTACCCAGTGTAAGCTATGGACACATAAGAGGTGCAGCAATGTCAAAGGTAGGCTAACTGGGAAGATAGTTTTTGTATGTGGCAGATGCTCGGGAGCATTAACCTCCGAAAATCTGCAGAAAACAACTTCCGTCACTTTCCAGGGGAAAAAACTAGAAGTAGTTGATAGCTTCCGTTATCTAGGTGACCAAGTCAGTAGTGGGGCTGGGTGCGCTGAAAGTGTAAATGCTAGAATAAGAATAGCCTGGGCAAAGTTTAGGGAGCTCTTACCTCTGCTGGTGACTAAAGGCCTCTCGCTCAGAGTAAAAGGCAGACTGTATGATGCGTGTGTACGAACAGCCATGCTACATGGCAGTGAAACATGGGCCGTGACTGCTGAGGACATGCGTAAGCTCGTGAGGAATGAAGCCAGTATGCTCCGATGGATGTGTAATGTCAGTGTACATACTCGACAGAGCGTTAGCACCTTGAGAGAAATGTTGTACCTAAGAAGCATCAGTTGTTGTGTGCAAGAGAGACGATTGCGCTGGTATGGTCATGTGGCGAGAATGGATGAAGATAGGTGTGTGAGAAAGTGCCAATCCCTAGCAGTTGAGGGAACCCGTGGAAGAGGTAGACCCAGGAAAACCTGGGACGAGGTGGTGAAGCACAACCTTCGAACTTTAGGCCTCACTGAGGAAATGACCAGCGACCGAGACCTTTGGAAATATTCTGTACGTGAGAAGACCAGGCAGGACAAGTGAGCCCAGCCCACTTATGAATGCCTTTCCTCCCTTGGACACAAAGACCTGTTGAGGCAAGCGAAGTCGATATAGAACCTCATCCGACGACAGACACCCATGCCAACCCCCCCTGCTTGCGAAGACATGTTGGGGAAAGCGAAATCGAAATCGAAATCGAAACCGAATTGAACCAGCCAGGATCCCTGGTCTGGTGGTACGTAAAAAGCACTATCCGACTCGTGGCCGATGCCAGTGCCGCTTTGACTGGCTTCCGTGCCGGTGGCACGTAAAATACTCCAATCCGACCGTACGACAGGCACCCATGCCAACCCCCTTTGCTTGTGAAGACATGTTGGGGCAAGCGAAATTGAAATCGAAATCGAATTGAACCAGCCAGGATCCCTGGTCTGGTGGTACGTAAAAAGCACTATCCGACTCGTGACCGATGCCAGCACCGCCTCGACTGGCTTCCGTGCCGGTGGCACATAAAATACACCAATCCGACCGTGGTCGTTGCCAGCCTCGCCTGGCACCTGTGCAGGTGGCACGTAAAAAGCACCCACTACACTCACGGAGTGGTTGGCGTTAGGAAGGGCATCCAGCTGTAGAAACATTGCCAGATTAGACTGGAGCCTGGTGCAGCCTTCTGGCTTCCCAGAACCCCGGTCGAACCGTCCAACCCATGCTAGCATGGAGAACGGACGTTAAATGATGATGATGATGATGATGATATATATATATATATAAATTGACAGAATGCGATAAAAGATCGAAGACTGTAAATAGTTTACAGAACATTAATAAAGAGGTCTTACAGCTGTTTCCATGATACTTTATATATCCTTTTATTAGATAACTATGCATTTGTGTGTGTATGTTTGTGTCTGTGTTTGTCTCCACACCATTACTTGACAACCAATGTTGGTGTGTTTACATCCCCATTACTTACAGGTCTGGTAAAAGAGATAGATAGAATAAGTACAAGCCTAAAAAAAATGATAAGACGGTGCTCCAGTATGACCACAGTCAAATGGCTGAAACAAGTAAAAGCATAAAAGAATACGGTGAAAGGATGTTACACTTCTATACTTTAAATTGGAAAGGTAATTCATAGACTTCCTTTGTAACATATTGGAATAGAGTTCAGTGATGTAGCTAATATTCAAAGTACTTGACATAAAGGCAAAATTTTAGAAAACAGATTTTTGTGATTAATAATGAAATAAAAAAAGCTGTTGATAAAAGAATATTTGAACTTCTAGCTCATTGAGTTTCTGAAATATCTGATTGGATACACAATCAATCAATTAAACAAACAAAATCAAAATGAAGAAACCTTTTATTTAATTTTAAATTTTGTGGTTAGTGATGTTGGTTTTTAGAAGAGAGTATGGATGCATAGTATAAAAATAAGCTTGGTTCCTAGAGCTATCACAGGAAGATTTATAAAAGTACAGTGCCAAATCAACATACATTCACACAGAAATGAAGTGGAAGATCTAAGGACACTTGATACAAATGTAAAGCCAAACAGACTGAAGAATTTCATAGGAGGAATATTTTCAACAACCAAATAAAATTTATGTTATAACAAATACGAGAGATCTAACATTTCAGGAAGCCTCCTTCAACAGAGAGAAAGAGATATCAAGTGGTTTTAAAGGATGGATCACTTGGGGTGAGAGAGAGGGAGAGTGAAAGAGATTCTAAGTTTTAATGGATGGAGGCTGTAATGGTCAGGGAGAGGAGGAAATATAAGGAACATCAACAAGTTTCAAAACTACCGAGAGATGGAAGAGAGATAAAGACATAGAAATGAGAGAGGGATACCTAGATTCAGACCCATATACATATGTATGGATGTAGCTATAAATGTGGTGTACACAGTTATATATTATGTATAAAAACTATACTAAACAAAACAAGAGCACTCAGAGAGCACAAACCTCTGCCAAAGTAACACCAGCATCCTCTCAATGAATAGCCAGAGATGATTTTTAAAATGAGAATATCTGAAACAAACTCGACTGCTCTCACAAATGAAAATACTAAAAATGAACCCAGCCGTTCTCAAAAATTAAAAAAACCGGAAAAATAATCCAGAAGATAATTTTCCTGTGTCTATGTTTTCTTTGGTTGTTTACTGTCAATTTAACGTGACAGTAGGGGATTACACCACCGCTGTTTAGCCCTAGGAAGCATCGATGCTTCCTGATGGCTTCGACACATTTATTCCTGTGTCCTTATATATTTACGAAGGGGAGACAAACACCCCCAGCAGCCAGGCCTGCATCTAGAGACACACATGTTTCAGGATCTTTGTCCATCATCGGACTAGAGTAGCAGAAGCCCGCCAGCCACAGATATCTGTCCCGACTTCGTAAATATATATATCTAATTTTCAGTGAAGTATATTCACTGATTACCAAAATCACAAATATTAAATTTCTAAATATCTCATAGAGATATGTACAGTGGTGGGGCGTACATATCTCTATGAGCACCCACTAATCCATATTAGTCATAAGGAAGAGGAGAAATCTAACATTTCACAGAGAATCCTTGATCACAAAAAAATAATAATAGTAAATGCCCTGATGCAGTACCAGGCAGTGGCTCTCATGGCTTCTGATCTTAACTGATTGGAAGTGTAATCATGTACATTGTTTTGTCTTGGTAGAAAAGATGGGCTACAGCAAATATTCTGCTCAATACCACAGGTTTGCTTGTCAGTTGTTTGACCTTAACCAGTTGACCATGTCCATTGTGGCTGATGATATTTGCATCTCTGATCACGAGCAGAAGTAGTGGGGGAGCATCATAGCCATGTGTTGAGAGGGATTCTTTGGGGTTTGAATAATTCACCTCTGGAAACATGGGTGTTTCATTTAACATACTTAAACAACCCTTATTCAGGGACTTTTTGAGCAGGATGGGTTACTCAACCAGAAGAAAATTCTAACTGGGCCCCACCTGCAAGGTCATGTGCTGTTTATCTTGATATGAGATCACCATGTCATGCATATATGTTTGTGATGCATGTACCTAGTGTAGCCTTATCAGATAGGTAGTCATGATGGGTATACTGGGCTTTGTATATTTTACCCCAGTGTCACTTCAATGGCATGCGCTGCTCTCTCACTCAATAATAATAAATAATAACATTGAAAAATACCTTAGGAATGAGAACCCAGTTTCGAAATTTCTCCAAGACACCTGAAGAAGGCTGGAGGGTATATCAGCCAAAACATTGTGTTAACAACAAACAAAATGACGACAAATATCCCCCAAATGTAAATAATGTACATAATTCCTCATCTCTTAAATATAGAACTGTCTTAAATGTTAAATTTTATTCTTAATTTGCCTAACAGAATGTTTTTTTTTTTATTTTACTTGATGTAATTGTCTATAAGAATGTATGCATGAATGTACATTGAATAAAAGGCAGAAAATACAAACTTTAGATATATCAATTTAATTAATTTTAATGGCTGTTTCATTGGGAATAAGCATAATTCCAAAGTTACATAATTAAAATATATAATTAATCAATATAAAGTAATTTCATTTCAATTAATTTCAAGCAATGTTCTTCCCAAATTATCAACAATACAACTTTAACCCTTCAATGTTTAAACTGTCATAGCCAATTCAAATAGTCTACCTGTTCAATGTTCAAACCAACCAGATCTGGTCTCTGGCACCTACCCTACAGTGCCATTCTAAATCTTGAAGCTACAAAATAATGATTTCCTTCTTTATCAATTAGATTTCTTTGTTAAATGCATTACCAATTTATTCACATTGTTTTGAATTAATCGTGCATTATCTTGTACCTTCAAGATTTCGATGAGGGGATTATATATTTTAGAATGACATCATAGAGTAAGTATGAGAGGTTAAAACTGACCGAATATGGTCAGTTTAGATGGTAAAGTGTTAAACCAGCAACAGTTTACAGCTAGCATAGCTGGTAACATTCCTGATGATTTGGGACAAATATGGCTTTCACTTAATTTAATTTGAATTCGTTTACATTAATTAATTATATATTATAATTATGCAATTATTGAATTATGCTTATTCCTAATGAAACAGCTGTTGAAAGTAATTGAATTATGATCTGTCTGTAAAATTTCTGGCTTTCTGCCTTGCATTCGAAACATTTCAAACAATGGTTTTAGCTGATTATGTGTATAAATGGGAACTTCTTCCATTGAATTTTCTTCAATATTATCACATATTGGAGATGAAAAATGTATTGTCAATTAAATTCTTAATTACCATGGAAATATATGTTTTGATGTTTTATGCATTGTCTGTTTTGATAAGAATATAACATACACATCTATATATTTATATTAGCATGTAAGTATGGGCATATATATATTACATCTTTGGCTTTCTATCTTTTTACAGTCATTTGACTGTTGCCATATATATCTATATCTATCTATCTATCTATCTATCTATCTATCTATCTATCTATTATCTATCTATCTATCTATCTATCTATCTATCTATCTATCTATATATATATATATATATATATGCATGTATGTATGTATGTATGTATGTGTGTGTATGTATGTATGTATGTATATATATATATATATACACACACATATATTTATATATATATATATACACACACATATATTTATATATATATATATATATATATATATATATATAAGGTCATTAGAATCAAAATAAGCAACAAGGATATCCAGAGGTAATGCAGTACGATCGTTTCACGCAACTCCATTTAATTGAACAATGAAAACATTACATCAATTTAAATGCAGAGCCATCCTCAGCTGCACAAAGACATAGAATTTGGTTAAATTAAAACAGATGGACACATTAGTATAATTACCTCTGGATATCCTTGTTGCTTATTTTGATTCTAATCACCTTATTTTGAAATGGATAATACCGTACTAAGTTCTAGTGCCTCTGAATCTAAATTTTTGCTGAACTCATACATACATACATATATATATATATATATATATATGTGTGTGTATATATATGTATGTATGTATATATAATATGGATGAGATCCAGAGATTCTCCATATAGTAGACAATTAGTAGTGCTCAAAAGATTTAAACTTAGATTCCAATGTCATTACAGGGACTCGTTTCCACAAGGTAAAGAAAGGCTATAAAGAGGATCAAATTGAGCGGCTACAGAGACAATTATGTGAATATACAAATATAATATATTAGATATATGAAATACATTAAATATACTAAACATAATAGTTTGGGTATGAAATACAAAATACGTATAGATGTAAACATTCAAAAAGAAAGAAAGTAATATTTATGTTAAGGGGTCCAAATTACATAGAGTACAAAAGATAGAAAAATTTAATGGGTGGAATAAAGGTGTTATAAGTCCGACAGCTGTTTCTGGGTGCTCAGTGATCTCTTTTACTTGTTTCAGTCATTTGACTGTGGCCATGCTGGAGCACCGCCTTGAGTTGAGCAAATCGATTCCAGGACTTATTCTTTGTAAGCCTAATACTTATTCTATCAGTGTCTCTTAGTGGTCATCTAAAGCATGGAAAGCAGACGTTAAACGATGATGATGATGATGATGATGATGATACATATAAGAGGGATTACCACTAAGTTGACATCCATTATGCTAGATGTCGACCCCCTATGGTCTTATCACTAAGAAAGGAATGTTCTCAAGAAAATTTAGCAAACGCCATAATGTAAGCGAGCAAGACAAAAACAAATGTAAAGATACAAAATTTTCTTGAGAACATTCCTTTCTTAGTGGTAAGACCATGGGAGGTGGGGGGGGTCAACTTCTAGCATAATGGATTTCCACTTAGTGGTCATTCCTCTTATATATATGAAATATAATTTTTCTGAATCTTCAGATTTTTCTATATGCTAGACCACTGGTTTTAAATTAATATTAATCAAATTAATATTCAATTTTTCACCCTTATTATTTAAAGTTTAAATTTAATATATATATATATATATATAAAACGACCTCGAACCCACAAGAGTAAACAAGGGAGACAGAGGCTGGCATAAACAAGGAAAATGCCACTTGTATTTGAACACTATACAAATATTCTTTTAAAAAATTAAAAAAATTTTTCTAAATTTAATTGTTTTCCATACTTACAGTTGAAAAAGTCTCAATGACTGAAACCGGTACTGAAACGTCTTTTATAAAATTATTTTAGCATTTTCTATCTTGACTTTTTTTCCATATATATATATATATATATATATATATATATATATATATATACATACACTGACATCATTTCTTTCTACAAAGGCAAAGTTAAATTCACCAAGGCAAAGCAGGGGAGGACACACAAGATGCTGAAGTCAAGTGAAAAGTGGAGGTGGAAGAAATATTTAAGGGCTAAAAGTGATTTGTTTTGGGTGATGACTGTTCTTTGGAATAAGATTGATTGCTGTATTGTTTATGATGCGATGAAGGAAAGAAGGTGATGAGGTCTTAAAATGTATTAATTTATCATTTAACATTGATTTTTAATATTTTAACTGAGAGCGACAGGTGAGGGAAATATCATCATCGTCATCATCATCATCATCGTAGTCATCCTCATCATGTACATTCCTCTTAGAATTTTTGTGTTACATTCTATTATCATCTACTTCATCATCATTGTCGTGTTTCAGCATCATCATAACCATCATCACTGGCATGATTGTCATCATCATCATAACCATCATCATCACATCATCATCATCACCATCATCATCACCATCATCATCACCATCATCACCATCCCCACCACCACTATCACCACCACCATCACCATCATCATCACATCATCATTATCTTTATTATCATCATCATCATCATCATCTTCATTTTCAACATCAATATCTTGTCATCATCATCATCATTGTCATCATCATCATCATCATCATCATCTTCATTGTCAACATCAATATCATAGTCATCATCATCATCATCATTGTCATTGTCTTCATCAACACCTACATCATCACCATCGTCATCATCATCATAATCATTATCATCATCAGCAGCATTGTCCTCAACATTACCTTCAGTATTAATATTGATTTTATTATCATTACTTTTATCATAATTACAATCATTGAAATATCATGCATTTCCTATTTGTTATCCTTGTAAAAGGCAGGTGACAAAGTGAGCAACCAGCTGTAAGGTAACTGGTTCAAACCCAATACAGATTTACCTTTAATACTGGCTGCTGTCAGAATGCATAATTTTATATTGCTTTAATTCAATTTTCTAAATGGAAAATTATTAGAGAAATATCAGGTTTCGGTGAACTGATATAAATTTTCATCTGACCTCTTATGAAGGAATTGGTGGTGATGTGTGAAGAGGGTACTTGGGAATAAGCTTGGGGTCTACTTGATTCATATCTTTATTACTACTACTGAAGCATTTAGCTTCTAATGGCCCAATCAACTGAGTTAACTAGGGACCATAATATATTCTCTCTCTCTTTATTTTCTCTTATTCCTTTCTGCTGAAGAGCGTAGGCTTGAAACATAAAAGACTTTTTCATTTTCTCAAGCATCAAACTAATGCACCTGCTTGTTGTTCATACCCTTGTCTTCATCTTTTGTTTTTCTATAAATTTCAATCAAATTATAAAGCAAGCTACTACTATTAGAAGTAACAACCACTTTACAAACACAGCAAGAGAGAAGAAAATACATGAAAGTTTTAGCTATCTATACTAAAATGTGTGTATATATTTTCCTAGTCATTCTTATATATTCACTGTGGCTTTGCTATTGTTGTTTACCAGCAGTTCAGTGTTATTTGAGCACACACATTATTAAACAGATCAAAATATTCCAGGAGTGGCCACCTTATCTTTCTTTTTCTGATATATTATACACCAGTCAACATAATCCAATCTTTTATCTTTTACTTGAATTTTTAACCAAATGAATTGGCCCCAGGACTTACTTCTTTTTTAAGCCTGGTACTTATTCTATTAGTCTCTTTTGCTGAACGTGGTGATGGTGGCGACAAACATGGATACAGAGACACAAATATAGATAAAGATATATATATACATACAACCGGTTTCTTTCTACCAAATCTACTCTGAAGGTTTTGGTTGGCCAGGGATATAGTAAAAGACACTTGCCCAAGTTGCTACACAGTGGGACTGAAGCCAGAACCATGTGGTTGAGAAGCAAGCTTCATACCACACAGCCACGCCTACACCTATGCGTATTTCATTTTTCTAATGTTATAAGTTATCGTTTGAGGAGCATTTGGGTGCTATTTCCAGCGAGTTTAACAACCACATATAAGCTCTCTTCTGTCGTTTATTAACAATAAGAAATGAGTGAAATAATTTTGGTGAGTTCAAAAATTTTTTTCAAAACCCTTTTGTCAACAAAATTCTTTTCTTAGAATGGATGACAAATTTAGATGTATAAGATATGTGAGGCTCTACTGTAGTGCATTAAAATTATTGAATAGACAAGATCTTTGGACCCTAAATAGAACTGAGTTAAATATAGCATATTTTAGATGAAACATTAACTGAATGCAAAGTCAGAATACAGGAAGCAGAGAGAGAGGAACTGAACATTAAAGGTTTTTTTTTATTCAAGGAAATGTGGTTGCACTGTTACAGCCCAGTGGATGCTATGTGCTGGACAGGAAAGTCCTTTGTGCATGAAGCGAATATGGGATTTGTAGTACAAGATGACCATGGAGAGCATAGAAAGGTGCATTGCAGTGAAAAACTAAGAATGTTGAGCATTAATGCTTAGCTGTTATACCACAACCTCAACTAACATAATATTAGAGTGAAATATAGACCTTATGAAAATGATATTAATGATGAAATGTGGTCACACACATACACACAGATATATCTAGATATCAGTTTACATATCTATCAATCTATCTATCTATCTATCTATCTATCTATCTATCTATCTATCTATCTATCTATCTATCTATCTATCTATCTATCTATCTATCTATCTATCTAATTCTCTACCTATCTGTCTGTCCATCTCTCTCTCTCTCTCTTTCTATATATATATATATATTATATATATATATATATAATATATATAGTGATTGATTGATAGAAATGGTAAGACAACAAAAGAATGAAAGAGACCTCGATATTATGTAAATAGAAGAATTTATCTGTAAATATGATATTCGGTAGCCATGATAAAACTCCATGGTTTAGATGTCGGGGTGGAAACCCATGCCGCCATCTCTTCAGTTATCTGGCCATCAAAAAAAATGCCATGGAAAAACGTTTAACTGAAGAGATGGCAGCATTGGTTTCTGACCCGACATCCGAAACTCAGAGTTTAATCATGGCTACAAAATATTTGTCCCGTATTTTATTTATATATATATATATATATATATATACACATGAATATATTTACACACACACACACACACACACACACACATGAGGAATTTTGTTTGAGTGGTTGATCTATGAAACCAAATAGCTGAACTTAGAAATATAATATAATTACTTCATAATATCCTCTTCACACAAAAACATTAGAAATACTATTTATTTTGTAAACAACATCATTAATCAGCAAACTTACAATTAATGATTAGGGCTAACAGCATGCAGTACAGATTGTAAATGATACACGAATACAGGAAGAGACTGAAGTTTTCTCCCTTAGATTACAGAATTTATAACTTCTTTTAAAAGAAATGTAAACTGGGTGGTATGATTCACACGGTTTCAGACGAACAGTTTAATTACTATGTAATAATGAATCTAAGTTAAACAAATATTGTTATTTCCTTTTTAAAAGTTACACTTATAATGCTGTTCAGCAATTGACCATCTTTTACCCCAGTACTAATCTATGCCAAACTTCTTTATACTGCCCCTTGTCTTTATAGAAGCCCTTTATTTTTCGGGAAAATTCTTACTCAAATTTAAAACTATACAAGCCACTGGGATCACCTTACTGCCAACCAACTCCTTAATTGAATACATAAATAAAAATGAACACAGATTGTTGCTTGGTCAGGGAACTGTTTTTTCTCATAATTCTGATAATTTTGGCACAAAGCCGACTGTTTTGAGGGATGGGGCAAGCTGGCTACATCAACCCCAATGCTCAGCCGATGTATATTTTATCAACCATGGAAGGATGAAAATCAAAGTCAACCTCAGCTGAACTTGAACCCAAAACATACGAAGTCAAAAGAAGTGCTGCTAAGAATTTTTGCGTGACATGCTAAAGAGTCTCCCAGTTCATTTTACCACATATAATGAATATGTTGCAATAACCTGATGGCATCTACTTCTGCAGCACTCCTGTTGGTGCAATAAAATACTTCTTTTAAGTTTATAACTGAACTAAGTTTACAACCTAAATGAATTTACTATAACAGTAACCTCTTCTGGCCTAGCAACAACTATACCAGTGGTTCCCAACCTTCTCACTCTCAGCACTGGATTACCTAACCCATTAAGCAAAATAAGTAAGTGCTTAGGGCATCAAGGAGCAGGTGCACCACAGAAATGAAAATGGTTTACTGCACTAAAGAAATCAATTTAGACTTGCTAAAATAATATTCATAATGACTTATCTCTACTAAGCATAGAAGCAGAAGTTTTAGGTAAAATCAATTTTAATGATATCATTGAACACTTTGCAATTAATTAAAAAAAGGAGAAATTCTTTTCAGATGTAAACAGAAGTGGAAGCATAAAAAAAAATAAACATTATTTTCCATCTTACTGGGAATTTTATTTCCTTTTGAAATATAAAAATTTATTTTATGGTTTATTAATATTTAGATTTTGAATTATTTTTGTTTACATTTTGAACCATTTAAATATACTTGAGGGCACCAAAACCTTTTTTTAGTGCTTAGGGCCTCTATGGGTCTTGACCCAGCCCTGCTCACAGTGTTTCCCAACACTTTTATTAAATGAGTTTTCCCACAGACCCCTTTTAATATGCTTATCCTTATGTGTGTGTGTATTTATATATATATATAAAGTAATAAATAATGTGGACAAAAGCATATAATTTGATTAGTGTATTTAAATGCTGAGTAGAGCACCGGCTTTTATTCATTCCCAAATATTTGATGGACATGTAACAACAAGGCAGCCAACACTAAAAATCTCTAATGAGACTTCTTTATCAATGTACCTGAAGAGACCCAGACTGGTGGGTTGAAACATATATTGTACCTAATAAAAGTTTACAACAACCAACAGAAGCTAGACGATGGAGGAGGAGGAGGAGGAGGAGGAGGAGAAGAAGAAGAAGAAGGGGTGGATGGGGAAGGGAAGGAGAAGAGGGGACAAGGAAGAGAAGAAAGAGGAGGGGAGGCCAGAGGAGAAGGAGGAAGGGATATGAGGTAAAGAAGGAGGGGGAGGGGAGAGATGAGGAGGAGGAAAGGAAGGGTGGGATGGTGATGATGATAAAGAGGAGGAGGAGGGGGAAGGAGAGAGAAGGAAGAGAAGAGAGGAGGAGGAGGAGCAGATGGTGTGGGATGGTGATGATGATAAGGAGGAGGAGGAGGAGAAGGAAGAAGAGGGGGAGGAGAAGGAAAGAAGAAGAAGGAGAAGAAGAAGAAGAAGAATCTATAGATTTAGAGCTAAAAGAGTTAATACAAATTTTGATTTGAAATTCACTGTTACCTGTGCATAACATTTAATATTTTTCGTTAAATAATTTAGCTGTTAATTTATATATTCATATATTTAGATTTATTCTCAATAATCATAATTTTATTACATAAACAAATTTGTCTAATGAAAAACACACAATTTACAAAAATACACAGTAAGAAAATGGCAAAAAGAAAAGGAAAGCAAACATAACAAAACAAAAACAGAAATTATTAAACAGATTAGGCTTAGGAGTGGCTGTGTCATAAGTAGCTTGCTTAACAACCACATGGTTCTGGGTTCAGTCCCACTGCACAGGACCTTGGGCAAGTGTCTTCTACTATAGCTTTGGACCAACCAAAGCTTTGTCAGTGGATTTGGTAGATGGAAACTGAAAGAAGCCTATTGTATATAAGTATATATATATGTGTGTGTATGTATATGTTTGTGTTTCTGTGTTTGTCTCCCCAACATAGCTTCACAACAGATGGTGGTGTGTTTACATCCCCGTAACTTTGCGGTTCGGCAAAAGAGACTGATAGAATTAAGTACTAGGCTTACAAAGAATAAGTCCTGGGGTCAATTTGCTAGGCTAAAGGTGGTGCTCCAGCATGGCCGCAGTCAAATGACTGAAACAAGTAAAAGAGATTCAGCTTCGAGAAATTCTATCTCACCCTTGCAAGCATGGAAAAATGAACTCTAAAATAATGATGATGATGGTGGTAGTGGTGGTGGTGTTGGTGGTGGTGGTGGTGGTGGTGATGGTGGTAGTAGTGGGGGTGGGGGTGATACTGATGATGATAATAGAAGTGTTGATGTTGTTACTGTTTCTGTTGTTGCTGCTGTTGTTGTTGTTGTTGTTGCTGCTGTTGTTGTTGTTGCTGCTGTTGTTGTTGTTGTTGTTAGTGGTGGAAGCTTGACAGTTGTTCTGATCAACCCAATTCTGATCTATATAAGCTGTAAGTTGCTGTCGCTATATAAATACTATCAGACTCATTACATTGATTTGCCTGGCAGTGGTGGGGGGGGGGGGGGCTTCCATAACTCTGCTAAGATGTCCCTGGGTAGTGGCGATGAGGACGATAACACTAATGGAGATAATTTTCCTCAAATTATACATCAAAATAAGAGACATGAGACTTCATAATATAACCATAGGTAATCATGAGACTGAGAGGTTGAGACAGTCAAGTGTCCTCATAAGGACCATCTCATTTGAAAACCAGAAACAATGAGTAATAAATCTCACTATACAGTTCTTTTTTATTTTTAAGAGATGAGGAATTATGTACATTATTTACATTATTTACATTTGGTGGATATTTGTCCTCATCTTGTTTGTTGTTATCAGGTGTCTTGGGGTAATTTCAAACCTGGGTTCTCATTCCTAAGGTATTTTTCAATGTTACTACTACTACTACTACTACTACTACTACTACTACTACTACTACTACTACTACTACTACTATTATTATTATTATTATTATTATTATTCAATAGTTTTATTTTCATAACGTGCTTTCACTTCACTACCGAGCGCAGCTCTGTGTGCCTTGGGTATGTGCTGTGATTTGTTGTGATGCTCTGATTGTTACTGCTTTGAAAGTGTTCTGCGTAGGATGTGTGCAGTGCCTAGTAGTACAATTTTCTGTATGTTATATGTGTTTGTAAGTCCTGGTGTTATTATATTATTACTAGCATTATGACCCATCGTTGCCGGGTCATAGTGCTAGTGCATGTATATATGTGTATATATATGTGTACATATTACATGTACGTCTGTATATATACATCTACACATAAAATACAAAATACAAAGTTATATCTTGATATCACTAGTGATAACAATACTCAAAATATATAACAGACTGAAATTGTAGGCCCATCTCTTGCAATTTCGATCAATTGTATCTTTTCCTCCCTAAGTGTGGCTACAATCCAGGCTACCTCTACTTCTGGGGGGACATTTCAAATTTTTATCTGGGACGTAGTACGTCCCAGATACAAAGGTAAAAATAAAATATTTCCACTTTGCAAGGTTCGAGTTGAATACTCCCTTGCACGCTCCGTTGACTCAAACCTTGCTTCTATGGTGACGACGAATTTACCGCCTCTGGTTAGATACTTGATATCTTTCATAGTCGCACCAAGACACTTTTCGATGGTGCTTTCCTCCAGGTGTTAAAATCTTTTTTTCTCTCTACATTGTATACTTTATAGACAATAGTCTTTTCTTTAATTTAATTTTTTATTTCGTTTGGTGGTGTTATCCTAGATTCCCCGTCTTTGTCGATGATCAATCCAAAATAGGTTTGTATTTCTTCCATTTTAATTTCAATGAGTTTGCGCCCACCGACGGCTGCAGCGAAATTCATTTTTAGACTTTCTTCTATTGAAGGCATTCTAACAAAAATGCTTCTGTATAAACGGTGAAAATATTGTCAATTTCTCCAAACAGGGACACAATTCAATTTTTAAACAATAACCAAAACTCTTTCTCCCAAAGGGGGAGTGTTACAGTTTACAACTATTTAACAAATGCAAAACAATAACATTTCCCTTACGAGGAACCAACAAACATGATAACAATAGTTAAACAGTAATAATAATAACAACAACCCTTACAGTGAATCAAAAAGCAGTACGTAGTTGAAGCTATAGTCCTTTATTTATAAGAAATAAACCAACAGCAGTACTCAGTAGAAGCGACTGTTCGACAAAACAGACATTACATACAGCCAAACTTCATATAGATACTTAATGCTAGCTAATTAGCAGATAATCTAATGTAAAAGCCATGGTAAACGGTATGTGCACAGCTCCATCTGGACTATTCCATTTCTGCACTTAAATTTTATTTTTTATTTATTCCCATTCATGTGAAACCACTTATTCAAGTTCAAGTCATTGGTGCAATTTTATACCAATTGCTATTTTTACTTTTGTTATGTTACGATTATATTATACTTTAGTTTGATTTTAATTATTATTTACGACATATAATTCAATTGTTATTATTATCTCTAATTTCTATTGTTAAAGTGAAAGTATCTGACATAGAATAGAGAATAGTTTTTGTCTCACATTTAACACATAATACTGAAATAGTGGAGAAGATATGATATTGCTATGGGCGCCCCCTAGGCAAGAAGTTGAACATTTTTTTTGCCCATAAAACTATATGGACCTTAAGTAAGGCATGTGTAAAATTTGAATGAAATTGGTTGTGTACTTCTCAAGTTTTAGGGAATCGTAGTGGAGAAGATATGATATTGCCGTGGGCTCGCCCTAGGCAAAAAGTTAAACATTTTTTTTGCCGATGACACTTCCCGGACCCTAAGTAAGGCATGTGTAAATTTTGAATGAAATTGGTTGAGTACTTCTCAAGTTTTAGGGAAACACACAGACAGATAGACAGACAAACACACATTCTCAGTTTTATATATATAAAGATTTTGATTGTTAATTGTTTAAATCACTTTCCATTGCTTTCGGGTTTTTTTACACAAGTAACAATTAAATTAATTTAACAATTAAAAAAAAAAAATTAGGGTTAGGGTTAGTTACAGGATGTTGTCTCAGTTTTAGACACAGCTAATGTTGTTTACCTAAATGGAGGTAATCGATTGGTTAAAATTGCCAAAATACTCGGATTTTCAGACGAAATATCTTACAACATATAGAATTTTCTCAATAAAGCCAAGAAAAAATGATGTTTTATAAACACATTCTACCAGTATACGAAGTTTTAAAGTGTTTAGTTAACTAGAAATTGTGTTGAAATCTGACTATCAAAAGGAAAAAATCTATTATTGTTATTATTATTACTATTATTATTATTGTTCAGGTCACTGCTTGGAATTGAACTCGGAATCTTAGAGTTAGTAGCCCACGCTCTTAACCACATAGCCCACGGGCATATGGTATAGTGGCTAAGAGCGTGGGCTACTAACCCCAATATTTTTTTAGCCGATGACACTTCCCAGACCCTAAGTAAGGCATGTGTAAAATTTGAATGAAATTGGTGATGTACTTCTCAAGTTTTAGGGAAACACACAGACAGACACACATTCTCGATTTTATAGATAGAGAGATCATTATTATTATTAATAAGATAGAGAGATCATTATTATTATTATTATTATTATTATTATTATTATTATTATTATTATTATTATTATTTTTATTATTATTATTATCATTCAGGTTACTACCTGGAATTGATTGTAGAACATGGATCTTGTATTAGACCTACGAACCATCAGTCTGGGTCTCTGCCAGGAATTGAACTCAGAATCTTATCTTTATACTGTGTACATTAAATGATATTTATCTCTCACTGAAACATTTTGCAAATTTGCAGACAATATCTGTCAAGGTAGTGAGCTGGCAGAAATGCTAGCATGCTGGGCGAAATGCTTAACAGTATTTCATCCATCTTTACATTCTGCTGTTACATTCTGAGTTCAAATTCCGCCGAGGTCGACTTTGCCTTTCATCCTTTTGGGGTCGATAAATTAAGTACCAGTTGCGTACTGGGGTCGGTCTAATTGACTGTCCCCCCACTAAAAAAAATTTTCAGGCATGGCACTTACAGTAGAAAATAATATTTTCCTGTCATTACATTGAATGATCTAGCATACATCTACGTGTATATATATGTTCGTGCGTATAGATGAAAGCATTCAGGATTATACTTATATAACAGCATTGCAATGGTGTAGTCATATGCAAATATATTTAGGTGTATAGGTAAGCATGTGTACGTATGTGTAGTAAATATATCTATACATTGTGTATTTGTTGTATGTATACAATCTGTGCAGGTGGCACGTAAAAAGCACCCACTACACTCACGGAGTGGTTGGCGTTAGGAAGGGCATCCAGCTGTAGAAACATTGCCAGATTAGACTGGAGCCTGGTGCAGCCTTCTGGCTTCCCAGAACCCTGGTCGAACCGTCCAACCCATGCTAGCATGGAGAACGGACGTTAAACGATGATGATGATGATGATGATGATACCTAGGAATGTATGTGCATATGTGTGTAAATTTTCAATCAGTTATATTTACAACTATAATAAGAATAATTTTCTTGTGATTGCCGACATAATTTCTGTTCAAACATTCTTTCTGGCTCGTCTTATTAAATATATTAAATGTTTATTTCCACTAAATTAATTATGGCATCTCACATTTAATTTACTGTTCAATAGCTTCAGTAGAGAGTGGATTTTGTTTACATTCTGTTTCAAATTACTGCTTATGTAGACAGACAACCCATCTGATATTATCAAATGCAGCCGAGAAAAAAACACACCAGATATCCATAAAATACTTGTAATATTTCATAATATGCACCCAGTGTCCCATACTTCATTTATGTATATGAAAATACAAGTGTATGTATTTTCATATATATATATGTGTGTGTGTGTGTGTGTGAGAGTATGTATACATGTATACGTATGCATCTGCATAGTTTTTGTTCATTTGCTTTTTTGTAGTTTTTTTTTTCTTTCTCTTTCTTTTCTCTCCTCTTCTCCTATTGGTTTTATCACTTACACTATCTTTCCTTACAAATAAAAATAATCTCATTCTTATGCTTTGACTTTCCCAACATAATGCTTGATCAGCTGTAAAAATCATCCGCAAAACCATGAAATTTGTTAGCCCCAATTAGACTCCACGGTGGCCACACCATAAATTCGATTTTGTAAATAACTAAATGATCTTGAAATCACACCCCAATCTATTTACTATGGCAATGTGTAAGTAGGACATTTGAATGGCTCTACCAATCCTATTTTCCACTTCCTTCTTTGATTCTTAAAATGTACATCTTTTCCTAACCCTTTTTTTTTTTTTGTATAATTCCTTGCAGCAAATAATTTCAAACAGAATATCCAGATGCACCTAATGGAAAAGGACGCCAGATATCTATAAAACATTTGTAATGTTTCAATATATGTACCAAATGACCCTTTTGAGACGTATACAATGTTATACTTGAGTACTTCATTCCCTTTCATTTATCGACATGACTGGAACTAGAAGCACTCCGTCGGTTACGACGATGAGGGTTAATCCGAATCAACGGAACAGTCTGCTCGTGAAATTAACGTGTAAGTGGCTGAGCACTCCACAGACACGTGTACCCTTAATGTAGTTCTCGGGGATATTCAGCGTGACACAGAGAGTGACAAGGCCGGCCCTTTGAAATACAGGTACAACAGAAACAGGAAGTAAGAGTGAGAGAAAGTTGTGGTGAAAGAGTACAGCAGGGATCACCACCATCCCCTGCCGGAGCCTCGTAGAGCTTTAGGTGTTTTCGCTCAATAAACACTCACAACGCCCGGTCTGGGAATCGAAACCGTGATCCTACGACCGTGAGTCCGCTGCCCTAACCACTGGGCCATTGCGCCTCCACAATGACTATCACGTAATAAACAGCATTTGTAGCTTTCAAACAGGAGTTACATAACATCTGACATCATGTTGGAATTTTCTGTTTAATGACGATATGTAGCAAAGTCTATTTGTTGAATCGATTAATAAAATTCATTGATAGGCGTAGGAGTGGCTGTGTGGTAAGTAGCTAGTTTACAAACCACATGGTTCCAGGTTCAGTCCCACTGCATGGCACCTTGAGTAAGTGTCTCCTACTATAGCCTTGGCTGACCAAAGCCTTGTGAGTGGATTTGGTAGACAGAAACTGAAAGAAGCCAGTCGTATTTATGTGTATATATATGTATGTGTGTGTATGTGTTTGTGTGTCTGTGTTTGTCCCCACAAGATTGCTTGACAACCGATGGTGATGTGTTTACATCCCTGTAACTTAGCGGTTTGGCAAAAGAGACCAATAGAATAAGTACTAGGCTTACAAAGAATAAGTCCCGGGGCCGATTTGCTTCACTAAAGGCAGTGTTCCAGCATGGTCACAGTCAAATGACTGGAACAAGTAAAAGAGTAAAAGAGTAAATGAGCAGTCACTGGAAACAATGATGTATAATAAATATATTCTTAGCACCAGAGTTTAGCATTAAAAAACATAGCATTAGAGAATATTTCCTTTAAGAGGAAATGCATTTACCAATATACGCTCACTTGCAACCACACTCACATACATACATAAATACATAAGATACTACCACACACGTATGTATGCATAAGTGTATATATGTTTCTTCCTTCTCAAGCCATGCCTGGCTCATAGTGCGGGTTTCCCAGTTTCTTTGGCATATAGGTTCCCCACCTGGACAGAATGCCGGTCCATCGCAGGTGAGCTGCAAGATGCGGAAGGAAAGAGTGAGAGAAAATTGTAGCAAAAGATTCAGCAGAAGTTCACCATTACCTTCTGCTGGAGCCACATGGAGCTTAGGTGTTTCGTCCATAAACACACACATCGCGCGGTCTGAGATTTGAACCTGCGATCCCTCGACCGCAAGTCTGCTGCTCTAACCACTAGGCCATACATGTGTGTATATGTATATATGTGTATGTACGTACGTATGTATGTATGTATGTATGTATATATGTATGTATGTATATATGTATGTATGTATGTATGTTAATACATGCACATGTAACACTGCTATCTTTAATGCTACTATCTGTTTCTTCTCTAACCATGTAGCTTTATGCTTTAGGGTCAGTCCCACTCAGTGGTGGCTTGTGTATAGGCACTGCAGAACAGTAGCACCCCTTATTTCCACTTGATATTATCGTTAACATTCAATATAAGGAGTCCTTTTTTCTTTAATTCTTTCTTTATACTTGTACATTATATAATCCTTAAGCTTAGTATCAGTAGCCATTCCCTAGTTTATGAAAAAAATACAAAAATCATTGTATAAAACTGTGCATTTCACAGTTCCAGCAGTGTGGTGTTAGGTTGTTGTGTGTATGCTCATATGTTTGAGATAGAAAGCTTCATGCTAGGGAGAGAGAGCGCTGCATGAACAACAATGCCAACTTTTGTGTTCTGGTGAAAGGTAGTGTTTCTTTTTGACTCCATCTGTGTTAATCTTAAAAACATGTTTATGTTCTTGAATGTGATAAAGTGTAGATTTAAACTATTATCCTGGTTCCAGCTACAGTGTTGCTGCCAGGATTTGAAAAATAGGGCAGATTTCCCCCTATATTTTGTGATTTAGTGGGGATGTTTGAAAAACAAGAGGGAATTCGCAGTGGTGTTCAGTAAACAAATTAATCACTACTTGGCTGTAGTTAAAATGCAAACTCTTTTACTCTTTTACTTGTTTCAGTCATTTGACTGAGGTTATGCTGGAGCACTGCCTTTAGTGGAGCAAATCAACCCCAGGACTTATTCTTTCGGTCTCTTTTGCCAAACTGCTAAGTTACAGAGACTTAAACACACCAGCACACAAACATATCCACACACATGCATATATATATATATATATATATATATATATATAATATATATATATATATATTATATGCATACATACATATATATATATATATATATATATATATAGATAGATAGATAGATAGATATATATAGGACGCCATGATAGATCATTAGCTCCTACATGCATTTTTTCTCTCCTTGTTTCTCTCCTTGATTTTTTCTGTGTATCTTTCTGTCGAAGAGCGTAGCCTTGAAACGTAAAAGACTTGTTCTATTTCTATTCCTGAGCACCATACTAATACATTTGTTTGTTTGTACTCCACCTGTCTTCATCTTTTGTTTATTTTCGTAAACCTTCCCGTTATATATATATATATATATATATATATACATATATACAACGAGCTTCTTTCAGTTTCCATCTACCAAATCCACTCACAAAGCTTTGGTCAGCCTGAAGCTATAGTAGAAGACACTTGCCTAAGGTGCCATGCTGTGGGACTGAACCCGGAACCATGTGATTGGTAAGCAAGCTATTTACCAGACAGCCACTCCTATACCTGATCAAGTTTATGTATAAATTTTCTTTTTATATGTTTGTTTCCTTTTACACAATATTAAAACAACGGCTAAAAATTTTCTGAAGCAGCAACCACATTACTTCTATCTACAAGCCACCACTGTTCCCACTTTAGAGGATCATGAATAAATGTGTTCTATTATAGGCCCATGCTGACCAAAGCCATGTGAACGTATTGCTTGATGGAGACTGAAGGAAGCCTGTCTTAGGTGTGTGTGTGTGTGCATGCATCTATGTGTGTCCCTTTGTCTGGATATCACATGATGGTTGCTAACAAGCATCAGCATCAGACAAATGGTGCCATTTGTCTCCAGTCTTTTCTGGCTATGATAAAATATTAAATTGTTTGGATACTCTTGTGTGGACACCCCCAGAAGATAAAGTAGGCTAGCCCAATATGTAGATATAGAGGGAGAAGTCTAGATGTCAGGTGTTGAGTAGAGGTCATCGGAACATGTGATATAACAGATACATGTATGGGTTGACTAAGGGAAGGGCATCTAACTGTAAAAGATCTGCCTCATTGATTACCATCTGACCCAAGCAAGTATGGAAAAGTAGATGTTGAACAATGATGATGACGATGGTGATGACAACATTGATGATGATTATAATGAGAGATAAATGTAATTGCTTTTATTCTCATTACAGGTTAAATTTCAATTCATTAACTAATTTTGGCACTCACTACTTTCACTGTGTTATTCATCACTTCACTCTAAGTTCTTTTGGCAGGGTAGATTTGAGGAAAAATTTATCATGCCATTATTTAAATGGTTTAATCGAATAACAAAATCTATGAGTTACATGCTAAACTGTTTGACTAATCATTTCATGAGTTATCGCTACACATATCGAAGTGCAACCATATTTTCCACTACGTGTTTTATTAAATTTTTAATTAATTAAAAATCTAAAGTTGTGTCCCTTGACTTGCCTATTAACTATTAATATCCAGTAACGCTGCTGTAATCTCCTTTAGAGAGACTTAGTAATTTTAATATTTCTATTATTGAAAACAAGTGGATGTATTCCACTGTAACTAGGTAAATAAAATCTTCGAACAGACGGTCAGTAGCGACACCTGCGGGTCTGACTACGCTGCATTGATAAAGGGCAACAACCCTGAAACATGTCTGCAGATGTCTGACTAGCAAGGTGAAGCAGCTGACCTCCCCTGTTCGAAGGTTGTAATGGACGCAGGTTCGTGTGTCATATAGCTAGCTAGAGGCGGTGGCCTCTTGGAGCTAATCAGCGACAGCTTTAGTCTTATATTTATAGATTGCCATATTAGTATGGCAATAACTATTAATATATATATATATTGTTTGTTTTTTCTCGAGCCATGCCCGGCTAAGGTCCCATCCAGGTTCCCCACCTGTGTGTGTGTAACAGGTTCCTTTCAGTTTCTGTCTACCAATTGAATGCTGCTTCAAGTTTCTCACCTCTCTCACCTTCCCCCTTTCTCTCTCTCCTCTGTCTATCTATCTGTCTAACTGTCTATCTATCTATCTATCTATCTATCTATCTATCTATCTATCTATCTATCTATCTATCTATCTACCTATCTGTCTGTCTTTCTATCTATCTCTATCTCTCTCAAGCTTGATGCATGACTGGATCAATAGTGAGGTGAGCCGGAGTTTGTCTATGTCTGCTCACAGCTACAGAGGTACCTAAAACAATTATCAAATACTCAATACATGTTACCAAGCCATTGCTATTCACAAATGACTGCTGGTTCTTATATTATCGACTGTTGAATTGTGTCAAATGAATGATGGGGCAGAATTCAATAAATGTTGTTGATTATAATTCATGTAATGAATCCAGAACAGTAAGAATCCAAACAATAGCACCTATTCCTTCTGGATATATTCTGGCAGATCTGAATGTGAATATTTGATCACTGTTGGGTTTTCTTACCTTTTTTTTTTTGTTTTTGTCATTGGAGAATACCTCCTCCCTTTTGACAATTTGCGCTCATAACACTTGGTTCATTAGTGTAAGAAAACTTTGAGATACTGCAGTGTTTCAACCTCATTGTGTGTCTCCTCAGTCAAAATCTGCTTGATCGACAGATGAATCTCAGAAGACTATGGTTCTTTTATAGACAACAAACAATTCTGATGCATGCAGATTTCTTCTAAGCAGGAAATAACTTATGCAGTGCATACAGAACAGTGAGAGTCCAAGTAATAATATATGTATTCATACTTAATATGTTCTGGCAGATAGCTGACCTTGTACCAAAATTTGAAACCCAATATATTCTCATAGATTCCAGATTCAAATGTGAATATCTCATCACTGTTGTTTTTCAACACGTAATCACACCTTCTTATCACTGGTGTTTCTCATCATGGGATAACGCTGTTCGTAATATTCGGTTGGCAACTAAGTTCCCATCGTTTTATTTAATTTTGTTATTTATTGCATTTTTAAATTTTGCAATTTTTTTTCTTTTCTTGAGAATTCTATTTTTGAATCATTTTGGAATCTATTTTGTGTTTTTTTTCTACTTAACTTCAGCTAATTTTTGTTTATTTTTAGATCATTGAAGTGGCATGTCAAGTTAAAAAAAACAAGCATTTTTGACATCTCCTTCTTTTTGCTTTTAATCAAGGTTCTAACACTGCAAAAGCTGCTCGTGACATTTGTGCTGTGTATGGAGAGTGTGCTATAGAGAAGCATCTTCACTCGATGAGAAAGGTTCAGAAGTATGGAGCTTGGGTTCTGCATGCTTTAAGTGACAACAACAAAAATCAATGAGCCACAATCTCCACTGGTTTGCTTGCTTGTCACTGTTCAATTCATGGACACAAGCAACGATTTCTTTACTGAATTGTTACTGGCGATGAAAAATAGTGACTGTACATCAATATGAAGCAGTGTAAGGAATGGCTTAGCCCCAGTAAGCAAGAGACACTGCGCGTCAAACTAGATCTTCATCCGTGTATAACGATGTTGTGCATATGGTGAGACTGGGAAGGGATTATCCATTACGAATTGCTTGAACGGAACCAGACAGTCAATGTTCAAGAGATGGAATGACTGAACACGGCTATTCAAGAGAAAAGACCTAATCGGCAGCATGGAGTTCTTCTGCTGCACAACAATGCCTGCCCTCATATCGCCAATATGACCAAGGAAGCCATTCAAGCACATGGCTGGGAAGTGCTGCCATACCCACCGTACTCTCTTGATTTGGTACTAACAGATTTCCACCTCTTTCGATCTCTGTCAAATGCTATGTGCAGAGTTTGGTTCAACACTGATGCAAAATTGAGAGCTTGGTTGGATCAATTTTTCGACTCGAAATTAGGTGATTTCTACCAACGAGGTATTGAATATCTTCTTGAACGTTGGGAAGAAGTCGTAAACAACAATGGTGAATACATTATTGATTAATTAGTTGTTATTTTTTATTAAATTTAAATTTTAAAAAACGCGGGAACATAGTTGCCAACACTATACATGCAATTCATCAGTATAGGGCTATAGTTTTCTCCAATGTTTCAAAGCAATAAGGATTAAATAATCATGTTAGAATTTTTCAGAACAAATTAAGAGTGAATAAATATGTTGTTACTTGAATTCTCACTGTTCAGCACGTATCATCATCATCATCGTTTAGCGTCCGCTTTCCATGCTAGCATGGGCTGGACAGTTCGACTGGGGTCTGGGAAGCCAGAAGGCTGCACCAGGCCCAGTTTGATCTGGCAATGTTTCTACAGCTGGATGCCCTTCCTAACGCCAACCACTCCGTGAGTGTAGAGGGTGCTTTTTACGTGCCACCGGCACAGGTGCCAGGCGAGTCTGGCAAACGGCCAAGATCAGTTGGTGCTTTTTATGTGCCACCGGCACTGGTGCCAGGTGAGGCTGGCAACGACCACGAACGGATGGTGCTTTTTACGTGCCACCGACTTTCCAGTTTAGCAGACATCAGCAAATAGTTTCTCTGCTGATTCCTATAAACTTGAGCTGGTGCTTTTGTTTGACCCATCTTGGTAACTTTGGCTGATTAGACACACAATGAGGTCGAAACACTAAAGTGTCTCAAAACTCCCTTTTAACTCCCTATTAAACCAGTGAATCACATGTGTATGAACGCACATCATCAGAAGGGAGAAACAAAGAGATGCTCTTTGATGGGGAAAAGCTACAGCAAACAGAAATCAACTTGGAATCTGCTAGGACACATTAAGAATAAATAGATATAATATTACTATTGTAGAGTATATTTTTCATTTTGAATTGAGTGTTTGTCTTGGAATTCAGTTTTCACACCACTATGGTGGGAAATATTACATAATAGGTGGAAGCCATTGCAACTAGATGCTGTAATATGTTTATATAAATATATGTTTATTATATTTATAAATACACCACAACAGTGATTTAAAACAATCCTTGCCTGAAGATACCAGTTGTTGGAAAATCTAGTCACGAGATAAATATTCAATTTAAAGAAACCACATTCATATGCACACTTCTATATGCATATATATATATGCATGTGTATATGTGTGTATTTATATACAAATACACAAAGTTTCTCTTGATGATTGTGGTAATAACGTGGATAGAAACTATATTGAATAATGACAAATTTCCTTATACTAACCACATTAGGATCAAACATATACTCTTTTACTCTTTTACTTGTTTCAGTCATTTGACAGCGGCCATGCTGGAGCACCACCTTTAGTCGAGCAAATCGACCCCAGAACTTATTCTTTCTAAGGCCAGTACTTATTCTATCGGTCTCATTTGCCGAACTGCTAGGTGACGGGGACATAAACACACCAGCATTGGTTGTCAAGCAATGCTAGGGGGACAAACATAGACACACAAACATACACACAAATATATACATATGTACGATGGGCTTCTTTGAGATTCTGTCTACCAAATCCACTCACAAGGCTATAGTAGAAGAGACTTGCTCAAGGTGCAAAGCAGTGGGACTGAACCCGAAACCATGTAGTTGGTAAGCAAGCTACTTACCTTACCACACAGCCACTCCTATGCCTATATTTAATTTTTTTTTTGTCACACACTTAATCATCTTCAGCCACAAACACAGATATAGAATAGAAAAAGAACACACAGACACACAAATATACATTCTCTCTCTCTCTCTCTCATGCACACACACACATTTTATGGGTTTGTGTGAGTTATCATGTCTTGTTCAAATGGCTGCATTAGAAAGTGATGAGTTAGTAATTATTTCAAGTATTTATTTACACACATATATGTGCAACCACATTTATTTATATAAGACATTGTGTCTTATATACTCATTATACTCATATATAATACTTATAGATGTGCATGTATGCATATCAAAATATATAAACACTTACATATGAGCATAGCATGCATGCACATATACATATATGCGTACATACATGTACATATACATATATGCATGCCAGCATGGAACATGGATTTTAAACGAGAATTTATATATATGTGTGTATGTGTATGTGTGTGTATTTATATATGTGTGGATGTTGTATGCATATAAGTATGCATATACGTGTATATATGCATGTGTCTATATGTATTGTGTGTATATCACTATCCTCATCATTTAAACCCCTGCTTCTATGGTGATATATTATATGTATATATGTGTGCGCATGTGTATATGTGTGTGTATTATGCACACACAAATATGCATGTGTATGTATATATATATATATGTATGTATTATACATACACATACATACACACACATATATATATATGCATTATCTATCTATCTATCTATCTATCTATACATATATATATACACACAGATATATATATATATTATATATATATATATATATAATATATATATATATACATATACATATATATGCATGTATTATACATACACATACATACATATATATATATATATGAGTATATGTATATATATATATATATATATATATATATATTATATATATATATACACACATATATACATTTATTTATTTATATATGCACACACATACAATAGCGATAATAACTTGAAGCCATCTGTCTTGTCTCCCACTAACTGATAAACTCATAAATAAGTAAACTGCAGAATATCCACTTGCAGACTAATTAAAATATTTTCTTCATTGTCATCAATAATTTATAGAACTCTGTGGCAATATTGCTATGTGGCAAGAACTACCAATAACGCAGTATTACTTGTTGGATTTGAACTGTCAAATAATAACGCCAACATTTACCAAAGTTTGCCCTTTGGTTCCTTCCCATCTAAATATGTGTTTTAAGATGAAGAAGATGTAAAAGTAAAATTGAAAAGAAGCAGAAATAATATGTATGTATGTATATATGTATATAGATGTGTATGTGTGTATATATATAATATATATATAATATATATATATATATTATATATATATAACGATTTAGGAGTGACCCCAATCGTTATATTTATATATTTAGTCGATGACTATTTTCTCTTTTTCACCAGGCCGCTGGTTGCGATAAATTCTATTGAATTTTTTGCTACCCTAAATTGACTAATATATATATATATATATATATATACTCTTTACTCTTTACTCTTTTACTTGTTTCAGTCATTTGACTGCGGCCATGCTGGAGCACCACCTTTAATCGAGCAACTCGACCCCGGGACTTATTCTTTTGTAAGCCCAGTACTTATTCTATCGGTCTCTTTTGCCGAACCGCTAAGTGACAGGGACGTAAACACACCAGCATCGGTTGTCAAGCAATGCTAGGGGGACAAACACAGACACACAAACACACATACACATACATATATATATATATATACATATATACGACAGGCTTCTTTCAGTTTCCGTCTACCAAATCCACTTACAAGGCATTGGTCAGCCTGGGGCTATAGCAGAAGACACTTACCCAAGATGCCACGCAGTGGGACTGAACCCGTAACCATGTGGTTGGTTAGCAAGCTACTTACCACACAGCCACTCAAATATATATATATATATATATTATATATATATATATATATAGGAGTGTATATGTATGTATGTATGTATATGTTGTTCCATCGTGTTTAGTTTGAGAAAATTTTTCTTTATTCAACGAAGCTTTCACTGTAGTCATTATCATTGTCATGACCATCACCACTATCACAACCATCATCATCATCATCATTATCGACATCATCATCACCACTATCATCACCATCATTACCAATGCTATCTATGCCATCTGCATTATCAGTTTAATCACAATCTGCTCTATCATTATTAATAGCCGATAGCATTGCGAATAACACTGTCACCAGTTCAATTAACATCAGCTCTATCAACTCTGTCATTGTCATCATTTCTTTGATTATTTACAATAAGGACAATGATGATGATAATAGTAATTATAATAATAATAATAATAATAATAATAATAATAATAATAATGATGATGATGATGATGATGATGATGATGATGATGATGATGATGATGATGATGATGATGATGATGATGATGATGATGATGATGAGATGATGATGATGATAATGATGATAATAATAATAATAATAATAATAATAATAATAATAATGATAATAATAATAATAATAATAATAATAATGATGATAATAATAATAATAATAATAATAATAATAATAATAATAATAATTTATTCTTTTATTAACCACAAGCACTTACAAACAATAACATTAAAAGACATGCAACAATGTAAAAATAAAAAAAACTGGACAATACAATGGGTTTTACAGTGTGTAAACAATATATATATAGCAATAACAAATTAAACAGTTTAACACTTCCAATAGGGCAGGCATTTTAAGGTTCCCATGGAAAAACCCACAAAAGCCATGGGTGCCTGATCAACAGAGCAAGAGCCCTTCTTTTATTTCTCAGGATTGGTTCTTTCACACTGACCATCCTTCCAACATTCACCCACCTTTCAACAAACTTGCTACAAGGCAACACTTCCTTTTCCACCCTCAGCTTCCTTCTCAAGTGAAATTTGAAAAAGTTGATGAGGGCTTAGCCAAAGAGGAAAGTGTCTGTCTTTAGCCTTTTCAAACAGGCAAACCATACTACGCCTTTTTGCTACAGCCACTAGACAAATTAAAAATTGCCTGCCCTCTCCTGGCAAAAAGAGGACGGCGGAGCAATCTTCACAATGGATTCAGCTGATAGCCAGATCTGTCCACCATGTGACAGCAGGTGTTCGATATAAATCCACAGGTCAGCAATACTCAGGCACTGAACTAGAGTGTGCAGAACAGTATCACCGTTCTGGGTGCACCTGGATCAGGCCTAGCTAAAGGCACTTTATCTCGAACAGGCAATGCTCCTCAGTAGTACTGCCAGGCAAGGGATTTCTGGAAGTTAACCATAGGCTCAGGCCTGAAAGTTCTCTGAAACAGATCGGTTAGTTGATCTTCATCAATGCCCAGAGTTTTCCTGAGAACATTGTCGCATGTTTTCTCCACTAGCTGTCTATAGAATGCTTGAGTGGAACTACTACCGACCGCATTGCTCACCTGGTGGAGGGCTGTGAGCACTTAATGGTGCTCGAGGTGCCAAGCACCTCTCCTTGGTTTATGCCTAATCCAGGTTTACAGCTGAGTCAAAGAGATGAGCTGTGGAAAAGCGTGCCTGACAAACAGTGAAAACACCTGCTCACTGTCAGGAAACGCAGGAGATGCTGCAACCTGTGCTCATGTCTGTGCATCAGTAACCATGGCATGCCCAGCCCTCCATTCAGTGGCTGTTGACAGAAGATGGAGTGTCTAACCAGTGGAATGTACCCTTTACACAGAAAGCAGAAGAGTAAACACACCAGTTTGGTCAACCAACAACCGGGGCAAGGGACGACGGTCAAGCAGTAATAGATGACGGATGCGATATACGCATTCACCACCTCTGCTCAACCTTTCAGGGATAGCTTCCTCTCAGCCCATTTCTGGGTAAGATACACTACTCTGCTCATCACTTCATCCCACTTTTTCTCCACCTGGAGGTTTGGTCCAAACCAGACTCTGAGCAACTTAATCGGATCATCTTTCCAGTACCCTATGACACTGTTGGACAGCATGGACTTGCCTCTCCAGGTGCTGAGTAGCAAACCTGCTGACTTTTCTGTATTAATTTTTGCTCCTGTCACCACCACTTCATATTCTTGTAGTGTGTTGCTAATGAGCTCTATATGCCTGTGGATCGACACTATGATGGTGACATTATCAGCATAAACAGATACACTTCTCCCACATCCTAGATCATATGAGACACCCCTCAAAGACTCCGACTTCTGCAGTAATGGCACAAGAGTCAATATATACAGAAAGGAGAAGAGAGGGCATCGCTGATGGACCAAACACAAGATGTTGAATGGCTCCAATAGGTGACCATTCACCCGAACAGCCAAGTAGATGCTGTTGTACAAAGCAGCGATCCAACTGCAGAAAACTGGACCAAAACTGGCTGCCTTGAGGACAGCTGCCAAGTATTGATGGTTGACCCTATCAAAGGCTTTAGTTTGATCTAAATTGAACAGAGCTCCACCCATGCCAGCTTTGTTACCCACATTCCCTATGTTGTAGTACATAAGATGGAGGTTGTTGTGAATAGTCCTGGTTGGGATGGTGCATGTCATTGCCTCACCAACCAGCTTGTCCACAACAAGTGCCAATGTCTTAGCTAACATCTTGGCTGAAATCTTCAACTCAGCATTGAGCAGAGTGATGGGCCAGAAATTTTCTATGATGTTTGTTTGGGTCCTTTCTCAGCAGTGCCACTACCCCTTGACAGACAAAAGTGGGAATATCTCCCATTCTGCAACCAGTTGCAGTAGACGTCTGCTAAGAGGCCCCAAAACAAGCCTGGCATTGAAGTAAAAGTCTCGTAGGGCAGACCATTCAAACCTGGCAATCTTACCTCTCATGCAACTCTTCATCGCTTCCTGTATTTCTGTGGCTGTTATTGGCTTTTTGCAGCACTCCGCCTCACTTGTTGAGAGTCGTGGCAGGCTGCCCAGGTACACATTGGAGTCTGCCCTTTCATCCATCCTACCATTCATCCTGAACAGTCAGGCAAAGTACTTCTGGAAGGCGAACACATCTGTTTCAGTTCAAACCCTGCACATCCGTTCTGTGAAAACCGTCAGTCTCATCAAAGTCATCAACGACAACCAAGTAGAATTACTTATAACAACCTTCTACACAATTACCGTCATATTCATTATTATTTACACTGTCGTCATCATTATCATCATTATCATCATCATCGTCCTCATGAGAAACATTGTCATCATTATTGTCATTATCAGAAGCAGCAGCAGCAGTATCATAAGCATTGTCGTCATCATCATTGTTATTATTATCATTGTTGACAATTATTATTATAATTATTATTATCATTGTCAAGATGTTGTTCATCATTATCATCCTCATAGTTCACACCATCATCATCAAAATCAGAATTATCACTGACAACATCGACAGCCATCATTATCATAATGATCAAATCTGATACTGTCATCATTGACAGCCATTAGCTTCATCACTGTCATCACCATCATCATCATCATCATCTGTTCATCATCATCAACAGCATCATCATCATTTGATCATCACCATCGTCGTCATCGTCATCATCGTCATCATCGTCCTAATCATCGACATTATCATCATCACCATCGCCGTCGTCGTCGTTGTCATCATCATCATCATCCTCTTCATCATCATCATCTGTTCATCATCATCATCATCATCATCATCATCATTATCATCATCATCATCATTATTGACAGCCTATAACTACTTATAACACTGCCATCAATGCAATTAACATCAACCCCCATCATCGTCATCACCATCATTATTCCTATAATTGTCACTGTATGAAGCTGTCTCTAAAACCTGTAATTAATCTACTTTAACCTCATTCAAACTGAGAGAAGAAAGCAGACAGAGCTCTGTCAATAGATTGTGAACACACATGCCCTCCTTGGTTCTTCATTAAATCCTTGGGTAGCATATTTAACTCACAATTAATCCAGTTTGCCTTGCTATAAATTGGTTTCATTAAGTAATTAACCACACACTACAGTAAGCACTAGCATTAATAGTGGTAGCATCCTTATTGACTGAGTAGTCTTCAAATCCAAGGCATTCCAGTAATGACAACCCCATCTATTTGTCTCTTACTTACTTTAATCCTTTAGTACTTAAACCAGCTATATCCAGCCCAAATATTCTACATGTTTAATGTTCAAACTGGCTGGATCTGGCTTCTCATACTTACCCTACAATGTCATTCTAAAAATAAACAAACACATCACTGAAATCTTGAAGCTACAGGGTAATGCATGATTAATTCAAAACATTGACCAGTGACCAGTGACCGGGACCTTTGGAAATATACTGTGCTTGAGAAGACCCAACAAGCCAAGTGAGACCATAACCTTGTGGCTTATGCCAGGGATGTAACCAACCCACTTAGCATACCTTTCTTTCATTGGACACTAAACTATGCTTGCAAAGACCTGTTGAGGCAAGTGAAATCAAAATCGAAATCAAATTCGATAACTGGCATCTGTGCTGGTGGAGCGCTAAGAGCACAATCCAAGCGTGATCGTTACCAGGGCAACAAACTGGCTTCCATGCCAGTGATATGTGAAAAAGCACCATTCGAGTGTGATCATTACTAGCGTCACCTTACTGGCACTTGTGCTGGTGGCACATGAAAAAACATTCGAGCGAGGTCATTGCCAGTGCCACTGGACTGGCTGCTGTGCAGGTGGCGTGTAAAAAACACCATTTCAGCATGGCTGTTGCCAGTACTGCCTGACTGGCCCTCGTGCCGGTGGCACGTAAAAGCACCCATGGAGTGGTTGGCGTTAGGAAGGGCATCCAGCTGTAGAAACTCTGCCAGGTCAGATGGGAGCCTGGTGCAGCCATCTGGTTCACCAGTCCTCAGTCAATTCGTCCAACCCATGCTAGCATGGAAAGCAGACGTTAAACGATGATGATGATTGTGAATAAATAAGCTTTACACTTGACAGAGAAATTTGAAAGCTAAAAGAACTGTACATGCACACACAGACACACACACACACACAAACAGTTTGATTCAAACTCTGTGGTACTCTGAGTTTCAAGCGTGTTGCTAGTCATCATCCATTAGGAGTCTGAATGAGAATTTGATTGAAGAGAGTCAGTGTTTATAACTAGACGTTAGCTTGTGATTGGTCAAGAAAGGTCATGAGGTATTGCAGTTTGATGTTGGTATTTCAGTGACAACAATTATTTAGAAAATACTGTATGGTAAACAAGAAATTGACTGTATGGTGGGCAGGAAATTGGTTGTGTGGTTGATGGGGAAAAAGGAAGGAGTGGAAAAAGTTGCATATACCCACAACAGCTCCCCATCCCACCCAGCTCTAATTAAAAACCTGGTTTCAGACATTAGCAAACGGGTGTCTAAACTCTCAGTCAATAGGGAGATCTTTAATAGGTCTACCCACTCTACAATGATACTCTGGCTAGGTTTTTCTTTTTTAACAGGGGCTTTTCCAAACAAATTCTTAATTTTGTAGAAAGTATCTCTGCATCATTTTCTAAGTGTTTTCCATCACTTGATTATCAAAATGTATAAGTGGGTCATCAATCCTTTTGCAAGATACAACAGTACACGCCTGCCATTAACATTAACAGAAAAAGAAACTTTAATAGATTTGAAAATCGATCCTGTTCACAAAGCCTCATTTTCTGTGCTAGAATTGTCAGAATTTTGGATTTTGCTTTGGAGCCAATATCCTCGATTAGCTTCAAAGGCCGTTAAATCTATCTTGCCTCTTGGATCATCATATGTTTGTGAATTAGGTATCTCTGCACAAATGGAAATTAAGTTAAAAACAAGAATGATTACGGATGGTAGATGAAGAGTTATGCATTTGTTTATCAAATTTAGAGTCGCATTTTGATAAAGTTCTTTCTGAAAATCAATTGCATCTCTCACTAAAAACATTATTATTGTATTATATTACCTATATAATAGGCATAGGAGTGGCTGTGTGGTAAGTAGCTTGCTTAGAAACCACATGGTTCCGGATTCAGTCCCACTGCGTAGCACCTTGAGCAAGTGTCTTCTACTATAGCCTCGGGTTGACCAAAGCCTTGTGAGTGGATTTGGTAGACGGAAACTGAAAGAATCATGTCGTATATATGTGTATATATATGTATGTTTGTGTATTTGTTTGTGTGTCTGTGTTTGTCCCCCCGCAACATGGCTTGACAACCAATGCTGGTGTGTTTACGTCACTGTACCTTAGGGGTTCAGTAGAAGAGACCGATAGAATAAGTACTAGGCTTCCAAAGAATAAGTCCTGGAGTCGATTTGCTCGACTAAAGACGGTGCTCCAGCATGGCCACAGTCACATGACTGAAACAAGTAAAAGAGTATATACATATATTATATGTTCAATAAACAATGTTATTTTATTGTTATCATAATAAGAATTTATTTATTTTTATTCATACTATAAAGTACAGCAGAACCACGGTTTTCGAACAACTCTGATCACAAATAAATCATATATTATTTCCTGTTTTACTCATATTCATTTGATACAGTAGTACCTCGGTTTACAAACACCTCTGAACATGAATAAATCATGATTTATATCTATCTATCTATCTATCTATCTACATATATATATATAAATATATATAGTTATCAGTAACAATAAAGGGTGAAATTAATTAATTTGGAATAATTATTAATTACACCAAGTAGATTTCGGCATGTAAAAGCCTCATTCGAGGAAAATTTAAGTAATACTAAGCAATTAAGGGTTTAGCAACGAATTGCCTCACCACACACCGAATTTAGAAATAGCAGTCAAAGAGTTATAGCTATTCTTTCTACTAACAGGGAGATCTCAGTAAAAACACAGCATTTGAAAGGCAAACACAGACAGGTAAGAGAGAATGAAATGACGGCAATCTATCATACAATTTTAAGTCACCTACGGACGTACGTTTCGAAATCAAGTTTTAGGAAAGCATAAGAATTAGATAATTCTACCTTACCCAACTTCTTTTCTCATCAGCGTAGGATACTACAATTATGAATAATTGTATATTAAATTTTGAGATACTAGAAGGCATCATCTCAACTCAGTGTCACAGCGAGCTAAAGCATTACCAGTACCACGAAATTCAAAGTGTGAATGGAAGTTTGTGTCACCAGCCCCTTTCCACCCGCGTGTAGCCAAGACAAGAAGAGATGAGAAAAGAAGTTGGGTAAGGTAGAATTATCTAATTCTTATGCTTTCCTAAAACTTGATTTCGAAACGTACGTCCGTAGGTGACTTAAAATTGTATGATAGATTGCCGTCATTTCATTCTCTCTTACTGTCTGTGTTTGCCTTTCAAGTGCTGTGTTTTTACTGAGATCTCCCTTTTAGTAGAAAGAATAGCTATAACTCTTTGACTGCTATTTCTAAATTCGGTGTGTGGTGAGGCAATTCGTTGCTAAACCTTAATTGCTTAGTATTACTTAAATTTTCCTCGAATGAGGCTTTTACATGCCGAAATCTACTTGGTGTAATTAATAATTATTCCAAATTAATTAATTTCACCCTTTATTGTTACTGATAACCATATTTTATCCCAGTAAATGACCACAGCATCTTGTCTTGGCTACACACGGGTGGAAAGGGGCTGGTGACACAAACTTCCATTCACACTTTGAATTTCGTGGTACTGGTAATGCTTTAGCTCGCTCTGATACTGAGTTGAGATGATGCCTTCTAGTATCTCAAAATTTAATATACAATTATTCATAATTGTAGTATCCTACGCTGATGAGAAAAGAAGTTGGGTAAGGTAGAATTATCTAATTCTTATGCTTTCCTAAAACTTGATTTCGAAACGTACATCCGTAGGTGACTTAAAATTGTATGATAGATTGCCGTCATTTCATTCTCTCTTACCTGTCTGTGCTTGCCTTTCAAGTGCTGTGTTTTTACTGAGATCTCCCTGTTAGTAGAAAGAATAGCTATAACTCTTTGACTGCTATTTCTAAATTCGGTGTGTGGTGAGGCAATTCGTTGCTAAACCCTTAATTGCTTAGTATAAATATATATATATATATATATATATATATATATATATGTGTGTGTGTGTGTGTTTGTGACCCTTCTGTCCAGCAGTCACCATGATAGATCGGTAGCCACAACACACATTTTTTTTCTCTCCTAGTTTTTTTTCTGTGTCCCTTTCTGTAGAAGAGCATAGACTCAAAACAGAAAAGACTTTTTCAATTCCTGAGCGTTATACTAATACATCTGTTTGTTTTCTACACCACCTATCTTCATCTTTTGCTGTTTTTGTGAACTCTCCTTATATATATATATATATATATATATATATATATATATATATATATATATATATACTCTTTTACTCTTTTACTTCTTTCAGTCATTTGTCTGCAGCCATGCTGGAGCACCGCCTTTAGTCAAGCAAATTGACCCCAGGTTTTTTTCTTTGTAAGCTCAATACTTATTCTATCGGTCTCTTACCGATAAGCATTTCACCCAGCGTGCTAATGTTTCTTATTTCTGTACTGCCCACAAGGGGCTAAACATAGAGGGGACAAACAAGGAGAGACAAAGGGATTAAGTCGATTACATCGACCCCAGTGCATAACTGGTACTTACTTTATCGACCCCAAAAGGATGAAAAGTAGAGTCGACCTCAGCAGAATTTGAACTCAGAATGTAACGGCAGACGAAATACCGCTAAGCATTTCTCTTGGCATGCTAACGTTTCTGCCAGCTCGCCGCCTTATTTGAAATAAATATTCTTTTCTACTTTATGCACAAAGCTCGAAAATTTGGGGAAGAGGGCCATTCAATAAGATCGTCCCCAGTTCGCAACTGTTACTTAATTTACTACCCCGAAAGGATGAAAGGCAAAGTCGACTTCAGTGGAATTTTAAACTCAGAACGTAAAGACAGACCGATAAGCATTTTGCCCAGCATGCTAATGTTTCTTACTTCTTTATTGCTCACAAGGGGCTAAATATAGAGGGGACAAACAAAGAGAGACAGTGTGTAACTGGTACTTAATTTATCGACCCCAAAAGGATGAAAGGTAAAGTCGACTTCGGTGGTATTTGAACTCAAAACGTAACGGCAGACGAAATACCGCTAAGCATTTT
>NC_043005.1:71318052-71345552 GCF_006345805.1 Octopus sinensis
AGCATTTTAGTTGAAGAAATTGACCCCAAGACTTATTTTTTGTAAGCCTAATACTTATTTTATCTGGCTCTTTTGCTGAACTGCTAAGTTATGGGGGACATAATCACACTAGTATAGGTTGTCAAGCAATGGCAGGAGGACAAACTTACATCCACAAACACACACACACACACATATATATATATATATATATATATATATATATATGTCAAGCTTCTTTCAGTTTCTGTCTACCAAATCTATTCACAAGGCTTTTGTCGGCCCAAGGTTATTATAGAAGGCACTTGCCCAAAGTGCCACACAGTGAGACTGAACCCGGAACCATGTGGTTGGGAAGCAAGCTTCTTACCACACAGCCATGCCTGCACCTATGAATGTATGTATGTATATGCATAAACATATGCATGTATAAATATATATATATATATATATACACACACATGCACCCATATTCAAACACATGTGTTTGTGTGTGTGTTTGTGTGTGTGTGTGTGTGTGTGTGCGTACATGTACTCCTCTCAGAGGACCACTCATATCACCCTTTCAAAAGTGGAACAGATTGTATTGTAATCCTTGACTGGCACCACACATGGTTCAGAAGGTTCTCTTTGAAATTCTCAGAATAAAAGAGAGAAAAGCTATTTCTTGACACTCTTCAGAATACTTGCAGGACTTTACAGTTAGTACTAAGAAAGAATAAAATACTTTCCAAACTAATTTATCATCTGCCCAAAATACATTAGGAAAAAGAAATGCCATATGATATAATTCAACTATGAACATTGATGTAAGAGGTAGCGTTGCCAATATTTCCACCTTGGAAACAATGGCCATAATGTTATAACTATTATAGCCAGGATGCGGGACACGGGTCTCAATGTATCATCATCCTCATCATTACCATCATCATCATCATCATCATCATATTCTTCTTCATCATCATCAGCATCATATTCATCATCACCATCATCATCATCATCTTCATCATCATCATCACCATCATCATCATCATCATCATCCTCACCATCATCATCATCATCATCATCATCTTCTTCTTCATCACCACCACCATCATCATCATCATCATCATCATCTTCTTTATCATCATCATCATCATCATCATCATCCCCACTATCACCACAACTATCAGCACCCTCTATACAGTAGTAAGAAGAGTGATGAAGAGATGAGTGATTGGGGAGATGAGAGGTGGAGAAGATGCAACAGGGGAAAATTGAGCTAGGGGTTTATTGTGTGTACACACATTATGTTCTTCAAACTCATAATTGTCTGTTATTCTCATAGACCTTCACATTACAAATCAACAAAACCCTTCGTTGTCTTCTCTGTGAGCTTCAACACCGTGAGATCAGCCTTGACTACTTCATTCGCATTTTTCTTGGTCTCTCATCTTCCAGAGATTCCATCCACTGTGAATAGCCGACACTTCCGTTTCTCAACTAAAAAATTGAAATGAAAATATATCTCTTTTATTCATTAAATAAAGGCCTTACAAAGAAAGGAAGCTGTGGGCTGGACAAGGACATAATGAGATGAAATGATTGACGATATGATAATAATCACAGTAATGCCATGGAGGCGCAATGGCCCAGTGGTTAGGGCAGCGGACTCATGGTCATGAGAATGCAGTTTCGATTCCCAGACCGGGCATTGTGAGTGTTTATTGAGCAAAAACACCAAAGCTCCATGAGGCTCCGGTGGGGGGGGTGGGGGTGAACCCCACTGTATTCTTTCACCACCACTTTCTCTCACTCTTTCTTCATACTTCTGCCACAAAGCAGAGGAACCATGGTGTAACCCACTATGCTGTGGTAAACTTTCAGACCTTGGGCAAATGTCTTCTACTATGGCCTCAGGCTGACCAAAGCCTTGTGAATGGATTTTGTAGACGGAAACTGAAAGAAGACCATCGTATATATATCCTTCCCTTCTTTCCTGAGCGTCAAATAATACTTTAATTGTTCCACGTCCTCGTGTTGCTGTGTTTTTTTCTGTGTTTTCTTGTTTGGATTAACTTTATATATATATATATATATATATATATATATATATATATATACCTATCTGTTTGTGTGTATATGTATGTATGTCTGTGTTTGTCCCCCCCCCCAACATTGCTTGACAACCAATGCTGGTGTGCTTACGTCACCGTAACTTAGCAGTTCGGTAAAAGAGACCAATAGAATAAGTACTAGGCTAACAAAGAATAAGTCCTAGGGTCGATTTGCTCGACTAAAGGCGGTGCTCCAGTATGGCCATATTCAAATGACTGAAACAAGTAAAAGAGTTATATTACTTCAACAACTATTTCACTTATACTGAATCAAATACCATTTAAATATAAACACTGAAGCCTGCTCACTCAATTACTTTTAAAAATATTGTTGTACTAATGTGAAAACATATAAAGGCATTATGTAAGTTTTAATCTTTTGAGGGAAATGTTAAAGAAGGAGATGGAGAAGTCAGTAATCTCCGTTTTGTCGATGATATTGATTTAACAGGATAAAATGAAGAAGATCTAAAAATCTAACAACCTGTTTTGATACAAGTGCAAGAAGATATGGAATGGAAATAAGTGCTTAGAAAAGCGAAATAATGATAAATGGTAAAAATGAAAAACGGAAATTCTTGATTCAATTGAAATAGCATGGAAAACGTTCAAACAAGTTGATGAATTTAAATATTTGGGAAGGACAATAATGGAAGATGGGAGATCAAAGAAAGAAGTAAGATGGTGGATTATAGCAGCTACAGAAGCTTTAACAAAATTAGACCCTGTTTGGAAAACTAAAAACAATAATAATAATAACAATTTTCTGGGTTTTTTTTTTTTAAGAGCAATAGTAATTTCAGCAGCCCTTTATGAGTGTGAATCACAGACGTTAGATGCTGAAAGATCATGTCCTTTGAAATAAAACATTACCGGAAGATGCTTCACATCGCATATACAGAACATCAAACAGACGAAAGTATTAAGAAGGAAATTGTAGTGAAGATTGCAAACCATGTAACTCTAGTGTCGATTATTAAAAGGGTGAGAAATGAAGTGTTTCGGTCGTGTAATATGATGTCATGACACTCTAACTTTAGCAAGGATAGTCATGGATGGACAAACATCAGTAACAGAAATACAGAAAGAACAGCTCAGTGGGAGTCGTTAAATAACATCAAGGAAATGTCATAGAAAAAGACGGTTTAAGGCATGAGACTGGCTGATGGCTTGAAAAGAAAGGAAAGAAAATGCATCTTGCTTCCCTCTCAAGGCCCATGTGAGCTATGAATTTTTTATGAGGAGAATATTACAAACTATGGCTTTTAACTGTTGGAATGTTTTGGGAATAGAAAGCCTATTTTGGAAACCATCAGTTTAGCATCGTATCATTAGTCAAGCTCAGGGTCAGTCAAGGTCATAATGAGAGCCTCTATATGGTCATTTGATTTGTTAGGAACAGCAACCAAATCAGTGTCAAAACCAATATAAAAATGAAAAGTGAACTTCAGATAATATAGTTTAAAATAAAATATTTATAAAATAAATGTTCCTTCTCAAACCATGCCAGATTCATATGGGCCGGTTTCCCAGTTTCAGTGGTGTAGAAATTCCCCACCTGGACGGGACGCCAGTCCGTCACAGGATTACTCATTTTTGTCAGCTGGGTGGACTGGAGCAACGTGAAATGAAGTATTTTGCTCAAGAATACAACTCATTGACTGGTCCAGAAATCGAAACCACAACCTTACGATCATGAGTTCAACACCCTAACCACTAAGCCACGTGCCTCCACATAGTTTAAGATATGTTATGTCTAGATATCACATCATAGTACCTCACTTCAGCAAAAAATAAACAGACTATCAACTATTTCGAAAGGATTGCTGTACAGGGGGCATCAATCCTTGTGCCCCAAAAACCTGAAATGGCAGATAAGGCAGGACCTAATATGGTCAACGGCTCAGAAGGCATGACAGAAAGATCTGTGGTAAATCTAGGGTACTCTCTTGATGGAGTACAGATTGGTGTCTAGCCTCCATGGAAGGGATTTTAAATAATTGCATCTGTAATGAACCCTGAATCTTAAACTACCTGAATGGAGATCCTTGACATTCAGCTTGCTGGGTGCAGATGATACCTATGAATATAATAATAAGGAAGGTAAATAAGGAACAATATCAAACTTTATAATTATTCAATGGTTATCAACTGAAACCCTGCTGGGTTGCCATGAAAGATTATTATTAATGGTTAGTAAAAATATTTAAGAATTTAAAGCTTGATTTTAATATTAGACTGAGTGAGACTTTGTTCTTCAGTGTTAAAGACAGGAATAGAGGATGGCAAAGGAACTAAAGAAATGTCTTGCTAACCACCTTACACCACAGAGTCTTTTTGAACAAATAATGGAGTTTCTACATTGTCCTCCTACTAGAAATAGCAGACAAATCTCCTTCTAATCAAACCCATAACTGAAAGGAACTAAAGGTCTGTTAGGATTATAGAAGAATGTCAGCTACTAGAGGTTGTTGGTATGCTAGGGATGTGGGAGTGGACAAAGATAGCTTATTGCATTTGTCTTTTTTTTTACGTACTACTTGTGCAGATGGCATGTAAAAGAAATACCATTTGAGTGTGGCCGTTGCCAGTACTGCCTGACTGGCCCTCGTGCCTGTGGCACATAAAAGCGCCCACTACACTCTTGGAGTGGTTGGCATTAAGAAGGGCATCCAGCTGTAGAAACTCTGCCAGATCGAGATTGGAGCCTGGTGCAGCCATTTGGTTTGCCAGTCCTCAGTCAAATCGTCCAACCCATGCTGGTTTGGAAAGCAGACGTTAAACGATGATGATGATGAGGAGGAGGAGGAGGAGGAGGAGGATGACGACGACGACGACAATGATGATGATGGTGAATTCAACAGAAATATGTTATCTTCATTTCAATTAATTTTGAAAGCAATAAACTGTTTAATAAAATATACTCATAGTAAAATAAATGAACAGTTTGTACAAAGGAGAAAGTAGTTACTTCGTGATACTAAGCAGGATTTGACATTTTAATTAACAAGGAAGAAGATACATAAATTTTTTTTCTCTTCTTTCTTATTACAAAGATTTTGAAATTTCTAGTTTGTGGCAGATTTATATAGCACTATTTCATTCACTTTTGAAGTCATCAGCATGACATTGTCAATATTAATTGGAAGTTTGCAACACAACATAAATTAACACGAAGTTTTGAAGAAAGTTTTTTTTATCAAAAGAGTTAATTAGTCATGGTTTAACCTCACAAGAATCCGATGTAACACAAGATGTTGAGAAAGAAACATTTTTTTGTTTTCAACTTTCTTGGAAATGAATAACAGAAAAAATTATATTGAGCTGGCTACTACATGTATATCATTCTTTGAGGGCTACTATGAATAACCTCTATCAGGCTCCATGGTTCTTGGTAGTTCCGGTCACACAAATTTATCAAATACATTCAGACCATAACCATCCTCTTTTTTCATATGTACAAGGAACACAGCCACCCTCATTAGCCAATGTGTTCTTTTTTAGATGATAGGGATTGATTTGAAGGATATTTGTCTCCTATTTCTAGCAGGTGAAAGTTTTGTCTTACTAAACCTGCTACCATGATTTAAATTGTATTTAAAACTGAACATTTAAAATTCAATTCTCCTTCTCATTATAAAAGGAAAAGAATTTAATTCAATAGCTTTTGTTGTGTTCATTCTGCTGCAGGGATATAAATTATGAATTTATATTTAGCACTAATTAACACATGCCACATGTAATGGTTTTTTTCTCTGACATGTTTCATTTTTCACCAAAGCCATTGCATTTTTTACACATCTGCTTCGTCTTGCCAACCACTTTACACCACAGAGTCTTTTTGAACAAATAATGGAGTTTCTACATTGTCCTCCTACTAGAAATAGCAGACAAATCTCCTTCAAATCAAACCCATAGCCTAAAAAATGAACACGTTGGCTAATGGAAGCCTGGGTTCCTTGCACATATGAAAAAATGGGATGGTCATGGTCTGAGTGTCTTTGATAAATTTGCTTGATCAGTACTGCCAAGAACAATTGGAAACTGACAGTGGTCATTCATAGCAGCCAAAGTGCCCTCAAGGAATAAGATGTACATAGTTGCCTCAATACCACTTTTTGGTTATACATTTCCAAGAAAGATGGAAATAAAAAAAATTGTTAAAATAACATTCATTCATTTAAGAGAAAGATCAAACTATAAAAATAGTGAAACAACATTTGATACTAACCTACCTGAAACTGCCCTTGGTTCTATGATACAAACTTCTTGTTTTAAATTGATCTAAATAAAAACCTTCCAGCAAAAAATTTCACATGAATTTATGTTCCAAACACAAGGACAAAATAATTTTAATAAATTTTTCATTATTTTAAAAATTAATTGAAAGAAATATTGTGAAGAAAAATGGTGTCATGAACTATAAAAAAAAACAAAAATATAGAAATAATAATAGAAATATAATAATGGCTTCAAATTTTGGCACAAGGCCAGCAAGTTCAGGGGAGGGGTTAAGCCGATTACATTGACCCCAGTGCTCAACTGGTACTTATTTATTGACCTTAAAAAGCAAAGTTGATCTTAACAGAATTTGAATTCAGAATTTTAAAATGGACGAAATATCATTAAGCATTTTCCGCAACATGCTGATGATTCTGCCAGCTCACTGCCTTAAATAGAAACATATTAATTATTACTTTATTGTATACAGCACACAGGTATGCTATAATTTGTCAAAAAAGGGTGAAAGACAGGACAGGAAGTGGCAATAAGTCAAGCAAAAAAAGACAGCAATGTAAGCCAAAAGTACATGCACAGTATACAAAATAAGACACAAGATGACAGGAAATTGAACAGTGAAAAAGAATAAAGGGTGTTTGAGCATACCAGGTGTAGAGTTGGTGAATTTCAAGAAGCATGACATTTTCTTAAGGAAACAGCACTTTAAGAGTTAACAACTGACTCCGGTAGTTTATTCTATGCTTTGACTATTCAGAGAGTGAAATATTCATAAATATATATGGATTGACGATCATCAACAGTTTAAAATAAATTTTTATGAAATCACAGGTAGATTTTTCAAACACACATCGTTACCCTATTACAAGTGAGGTTTTCATTTCTTCATAATATAAGTAGATCAGAAATAAGAAAAAACAAGCTAACTGGGTTAAAATCATTTCTAAGTAGCCATCAAACCAGTGTAAATGTTTTGTAAGGAAACTGATACAGGCTTCTGATCTTCGTGAATTATGTGAAAATATCCAGTATTCACTTTCTCTTCCCTTTGCATTTCTAAAAACAGTTCCTGCACTTTAGAAATTCTCCCACAACTTTTTTACATTTTACTAAGTTTTGCAGTTCCTTTTGTTGAACACAAGAAGTGATATGACACAGTCTTTGATCTGGATTCATTCAGAAATATTATAAAAGACTTGATTTAAATAATGGTTTTGTTTACATTTGTATTATCATCAAGTGCATAATATTGCTTCGTGTTCTTCAACCAGATTTATATCTCTAAGTGATTTTGAATGTATTTTTCTGTTTTACATTTTTGATAAGAGTGCAAAAAAAAAAAAGAAGACAGTTAAAAGAGTTTTATAAGTTTCGTGATTTTGAGATACTGAGTACAAAGGTATTTCAAGGTGGTAAAACCTAAAAACGACAATTAATAACATTCTACTAGTTTTTGATTAACTTTCGTTATACTTTTGTAAAGAGATAATCCATTGATCCATCTGCTAGACACTAAATAATATTATTTTCACAAGAAGCTTTCTGACAACTTTATGAAGTTGATATCATTGTAAATTAACTATTTTATCAAAAAGATTAAATGAATCATCTCAGCTTTACATAAATCCGCATTGAGATAAACAAATCAGTGATAAAAAATAATATTTTGAATTTGAGTGAAAATTATGGAAAACTGCTTGTTATTTTTACATAAATACAGTTACAAAAGTGTCTAACAACATTGCCTAAGAGCGAATTCTTCTGGCACACATCATTTATTAATTCCTCAGAAAGAATGGAAACTAAGTCTTGAGAGTTCCTTTTCTTTCATTGTTTTTCCTTTTGTTTCGTAAATGATTTTGAAAAGCTTCATGATGAATTTCTAGAATATTAGCTGCTACCCAGATAACTTAATTACCACCATATTTGAATATAAAGCTTTAGCTTTTAAATGCTTGTTATGAAAATGCTGAATAACATTTGAATGTTTGTAATGAAAAGTTTCCTAAGGCTCACGTTTTATTGAGTTATTTACAATCTTTGTCATTGAAAGATGTCAGGAAAGGATTTAAGAATCTGTCTACAATTCGAGAGGTTTTACATGTAATTCCACACTTGAGAGTACTGAAAGACAGACCTCTCAGTTCAGTTAAGCTTAAGAAACTCCAAGTAGGTTATTACTTAAAGTAGATGGTACACTGTTTTCTGTCATTGCTGGAAAACACAGACCCCTGTTATATGGATGTGTTTGTGTATACAAAGAGGGCAACCATAGAGTATACAGTAGAATATTTAGTTGACTCAATGATTAGAGTGTCAGGCTCACAAACATGAGGTAGTGAGTTCTATTCCCGGACAGGGAATAGAACTCACTATCTCATGTTTCTTGAGAAAGACACTTTATTTCCCATTGCTACAGTTCACTCAGCTATAGAAATGAATTGCAACATCAATGGTACCAAGCTGTATCAGTCTTTGCCTTTCCTTTGGATACCATCGGTGGCATAAAGAGGGGAGGCTGATATGTATGGGCAAGCTTTTTCTCCAGTTTTCACTCTGTTAATTGACAATCCAGCTGATACAATACATGATACTTGTTTTGTTATGTGATGGTATATTGCTAATGCAAAATACCATATTCTGATCACCGATTTGTTAAAAAGTATGTATCTAAAGTTCTGATTTGTGTTAGATCCTAAAAAACAAAGCTTCAGTGACTAAAGGCAGAAGTACCAGTTTCACACCATACAACAAAGAAACAGGTCTCCTAGATCAGATTTATGAAGTTCTTTTGCATTTAGTTTGTCTTTTTACATATCTACAAACACACAAGACTACCCTCAACTCTTTTAATTTTTCACTTGTTTCAGTCATTTGACTGTGGCCATGCTGGAGCACTGCCTCTAGTCGAGCAAATCGACCCCAGGACTTACTCTTCATAAGCCTAGTACTTATTCTATCAGTCTCTTTTGCTGAACCTCTAAGTTACGGGGACGTAAACACACCACCATCGGTTGTCAAGCAATGGTGGGAGGACAAGCACAGACACATAAACATATACACACACACATATATATATATACATATATACGATGGGCTTCTTTCAGTTTCCGTCTACCAAATCCACTCACAAGGCTTTGGTCAGCCCGAGGTTATAGTAGAAAACACTTGCCCAAGGTGCCATGCAGTGGGACTGAACCCGAAACCATGTGGTTGGTAAGCAAACCACAGAGCCACTGCTATGCCTATACCACACAGCTGATAATATTTGTTCAGTATGTTGTCTTTAATATATCTTTGAAAGAAAATATGTAGCAGTAATGTGCTCGACAACGATGACTTCCACTGAATAGAATTGTGAGGGTTGCTACTAATGAAACACCATCATCATCATCATCATCATCATTATCATCATCCAGTGTTTTAAATCCTGGTTTTGTCCCCGTTAACGGGGTTGGTTGGATCTACCTCAATGCCATAGCAACTGAGGCAGGTAGGTGCAGCCTACCCCAGCCCTTGGGCTGGCTGGTGCCCATTCTCCCTTGCTTTCATGAGGCTTTGATAGGATAAAAGGTAGTAGCAGCTGTATTTATGAGAAATGACCCCGGTTTCCCTTGTTAATTGCACTTTCCATTAGGTGACCCCTGAAAGATAAAATGCAACCTGGAACTTCACATAATTCGAACTTGTGCTGTGAGTTCTAATCCAGCCAAGACCAACATAACCTTCATACTTCTGGGGTCAGTAAAATCAAGATAGTGTACCTGTCTCATACTAGGGATGATTTATCTAACCCTTCCCCTGAATTTGTGACCTTGATCCTATGTAATAGAAATCTTTATTTACTAGAAAGCAACTGACAATTACAACGACTATGAAGATACTATTAAATTTGTTTCCTTTTCCTTTTATTTTTTATAAAAATCTCTTTCTTGTTTCAGTTATTCAATTGCAGCCATACTGGAGCACTGCCTGGAAGAATTCTTAATTAAATGTATCAGTCCCAATACTTATTTTTAAAAGCTGATATTTATTCTATCAGTCTCTTTTTACCAAATCACTAAGTTACAGGAATGTTAACAGCCCATCACCAATTCTAGTGGTTGGTAGAGGTGGGGGAGACAAGCACAGACATACACACACAGATACATACACACACACACACACATACATATTTATATAGTGGAGGCACATGGCCTAGTGATTCAAGCAGCAGGCTCACAGTCGATATGTGAGTTTATGAGCAAAACATCTAAGCTCCTTGCGGATCCAGCAGAAAGATAATGGGGAACTTCTCCTGACTCTTTCACCACAACTTTCTCTCACTCTTTCCTCCTGCATCAAACAGCTCACCTGTGATGGACCAGCAACCCATCCAGGTGGGGGACCTATACACCAATGAAACTGGGAAACCAGCCCTTATAAGCCAGTCATGGCTCAAGAAGGAACAAACAACACACACATTTCATATATATATATATATTATATATATATATATATATTTATGATGGGCTTCTTTTCAGTTTCCATTTAGCATATCTACTCACAAGATTTTGGCTGACCTGGAGCTATAGTAGAAACACTTACACAAGTCACCATGAAGTGGAACTGAACCCTGAACCATGTGGTTGGGAAAATTAGTTTTATACATTTAAACAGAAGGACCCTCAGACATTTTGGAAGTTTTCTTAAAGAATCAGAACTTGAAGATAAGATGATAACTTTCTGTACTGCATTGTGTGGTGGCCGTGAACCAGTAATTTCTTGTGTGGGCTTATAGATGTGTTGAAGCTTTCTATCTTGGAAAAATATCTTGTTTTCAATTGGAAAATGATGAAGAGATACATAATCAGGGATTCCTTACTGATATAATAAATATCTCATGAACTCTGAACTTGGCACCCTAGAGAAACTATAAGAATGCTTCTGATGTCCATCAGACAATTTTCAACTTTCAAAATAAAGTATAGTCTTTTTTCAAAGAGAAATATTGTCAAGAAACTTCAATCACTTTCCCAATCTCGGTAAGAGAATAAATACATTACCTGATATTTGAATAAAAGATCACAGACAAGAAGAACACAGAAATAAATTACAAGGACTGTTTGATATTTTCCTAGTTAGGTCTGATAGCTTGCAAAAGACGAAGCCCTCCTTCATCTTTCTTGTAAATCCAATTATAGTTGATATGGTTAATGTCGGTAACCTGATACTTAACTCTTTGGTTACAGATTCATTCTTCTACTGTGGAAAATGAAATTAATGGAATTACAGGAAGAACTAGATCTAATGCTGATCTACAAATCCCAGTCCAGTCTGCAATTAAGTTCTGGAAACAAGTTCCACTAATAAGATATCTGAAAGCTAATGTGTGACTTATTATTGCAATTTTCAGCACAATATACCTGTAATTAGTGAAGTCAAAGCATCAAGCAGTCCTTAAATAAACACTCGACAGAGTTAAGTCATTCAGTCTTGACAACATATCAATCAGATTTTAATGACTTACAGGCAAGATAAACACCCTCACACACACACACAACCTCTACCAGCTGTAAATAATAGCTTTAAAAGCCTGTTAATTATAGCCTTGTCTGTTTGTCTTAGAAAGACGATAAAACTGTAATTTTGTAAGGTGGCGTCTGATTAAAAACATTTCCAATTGTATTGGTTTGCTTTTCTTTTTTTACATATTTTCTTCCACACTCTGGCCGGATATTAACTGAAACAAATATAATTTTAAGTATCTATTTTTTTTTGTTTACTTAGTGCAGGCATGGATGTGAGTTTAAGAATATTGCTTCCCTACCATGTGGTTTCAGGTTCAATACTGTGGCAGCTTGGGCAAGCAACTTTTACTGTAATTTTAAGCCTAGAAACTCAAATTCTTTTAAAGTAAATATACTAGCTGGCCCTGTGCCATCAAAAATGATGGTTGATTGTAGTATTTGTTACTGGAAGAACAGTGGTTCACACACACAAACATTCACATACTTTCCTTATACATGCACACACATACACACATCTACTCACACAGAGTTGAAACACTGTTTGATTTTTTCACCATAGAATTTCCATCATCCAACTGCCAAGTTTGCCATCACCCCTACCTTATTCATCTGTATCTGTTGCCCCTTCCTTTCTTATCCACAGGTTGTGATGGAGAAAGCACTAGATTATTTATATATATATATATATCATCATCATCATCGTTTAGCATCCGTTTTCCATGCTAGCATGGGTTGGACGGTTCAACCGGGGTCTGGGAATCCAGGAGGTTGCACCAGGCTCCAGTTGATCTGGCAGTGTTTCTACAGCTGGATACCCTTCCTAACACCAACCACTCTGTGAGTGTAGTGGGTGCTTTTTACGTGCCACCAGCACAGGGGCCAGAGGTGGCTGGCAAAGGCCATGATCGATTGGTGCTTTTTATGTGCCACTGGCACAGATGCCAGTCAAGGTGGCAATGGCATCGGCCACGTTTGAATAGTGCTTTTTACATGCCACCAGCAAGGGTATTGCAACTACAATTTCCATTTGATTTATATACATATATATAAATATAAATATATATATATATATATATATATATATATATATATATATATATATATACATATATATATATATATATATATATAGATACATAGATAGATAGATAGCTAGATAGATAGATAGATGATAATAAAATTAATAATTATATAGCTATATATGCATACATATAGTTACGTATGCATGTATGGATTTGTGTGTGTTAGTGACTCCTTGTATTGATCACTCATGTTAATTACAAATGAATATCACCATAATATAAATTTTCATGTCTGGCCATGTAAAAATATCAAGTTACTTGGAAACAGGTGAGGAATGGTTACAGGAAGAGCATCCGACAGTAAAAAAATCTCCCTCAATAAATTCATCCAACCCAAACATGTATGTAAAGAGGGGACTTTAAAAATTATGATAATCTTTTATATTGTTTATGTTTTACCTTTTCACAACTATCAGAGTGCGAAGTGCTCCTCATGAACACACATTTGTGATACTCAGAACCAGCAAGTATTGTAATCTCTGAGTCACAACCAGTACATGATCTGGGAAATCTATGTCAGTAATGATATATCGTTTTATATGCCTATTGTGAAATTGACATTGAGGTGCAGGCAACTGGCTGGCTTTGTTCTGAGATTATTCAGAACAAGAAAAATGGAAAACAAGTTGGCTTTACTGAGAATATTTGCCTGAAGAACTATTGTTCTAAATTATTGTTGCCAAATAGTGTTAAAATAACAGTGAAGCTCAAAGCAAAAGAATAGAGATTACTTCAGTGTAACAAGGATTAAAAAACTAAAAGTTTACTCCCTAGAATGAAGATATGACAGATTTGTAAGAAAGAGAGAGAGTGTGTGTATGTGTGTGTGTGAGAGAGAGAGAGAGAGATTCTGGAAATGCTAGTGCCTAACTTTCGGATTGAAAGCAAAACTATACCAGCCCGCCAAACTGGACACCACCATATAGTTCCAATGGTCCTACCTACTCTATTTAGTGTAAGGTTACAATACTGTAAGAATTTAGTCTTCAGAAACCCACAAATTTTCAATAGTTTGCAGTGAAACCTTAAAGATCTGCAAAACTGATAAATTTTTATCTAAAATATCAAATGAATCCATGTCATGGCAGAAAACCAATTGAGGGCAAATATGTCCAACTCTTTCATTCACTGAAGCTAAACATGAAAAGAGGGTTGTGTAAATGTAATCACACCCATGGGGAGTTCCTCAACTCCAAGCTGGAACAAATACAAAGTAACAGGCAAAAAAATAAAAAAATACAGATAATTTGTGATTAGTGAAACTAATACAAATTAGTTTAAAAAATAAGTTATTTACACGAAGAATTTTATTGCATAAATGTACTTCTTGTCATTTATATAAAATTTTTGTAACAAATTCAGTAATAATAATAAAAATGATTATGTAAATTTTGTTCATGTCTTGCAGCTTTCTAATGTCTGAAGTTTATCATATGGCCTCCCTTGGCATATATACTGTTTCAGATAACTGATATTAACTGGAAAAGAAGACCAATTTTCTTTAAAATTATAATTATTCAACAAAACTAGACAAACTCATAATAAACATACAGAAAATAAAAGAAAGAATAATACGACATTTTAATAGATTTTTATATGAAATTACATTGAAATAAAACAGTCTTAAATATTTTACAATATAAAGAAATACAACAGAAACTCCCCTGTGAAAAGAAATAATTGAGATTTTAAAGATGTTGTATCAACTAATTCATCTAGTTAAAGAGATAGTGGTGATGTAGTTAGACAAACTTCATTCATGAATATTAAGTATATTATTTAGTTGTAGTAATTGTAGTCATATAGTTAGTCAATCTTTATTCATAAAATTTTTTACTTTTTTCCAGAGTTTACTACATTATTTAGTTCTGAATGAAGTTCTCATCTAGTATATCTTCATTCATTAATATTCAGTATATTGTAGCAGATTTGAAACTGAATCCTGAAGTAGCTGAGCAAACATCACCATCAAACCACATAATTGGTCATATTAAGCACCCAATCAACATGAAGCCATCACATAATTTGATTTTCTAGAACTTTCTCATTGTCCCTAATATGGGTAGTTTTTGGTAGTAATCACAGAATGAGGCAGCTACTGAACATCTCCATTCTCATCACCACATCCAGCTGATAGCAGATAGAAGAAAGGAGTTTTCATCATAACAAATATAGCGCAATTATTTTCTAGTTGTTATGGGCCAATGGCTATATCAGTTAACTTATTGTAGATCTCAGCAGTATGTCTCTTCCTGTGTGTAATTGTCACTTAGTATTTGTTAAAAGACCTACATAGAAATAACACTATCAGTAGTAATAAAATCTTACTCCTTACTCTTTTACTAGTTTCAGTCATTTGACTGCGACCATGCTGGAGCACCACCTTTAGTCGAGCAAATCGACAACAGGACTTATTCTTTGTAAGCCTAGTACTTATTCTATCGGTCACTTTTACTGAACTGCTAAGTTACAGGGGACGTAAATACACCAAACGTCGGTTGACAAGCGATATTGGGGGAACAGACACACAAACATATACATACATATACATATATATATATATATATATACGATGGGCTTCTTTCAGTTTCCGTCTACAAAATCCACTAACAAGGCTTTGGTCAGCTCAAAGCTATAGTAGAAGACACTTGCCCAAGGTGCCACACAGTGGGACTGAACCCAAGACCATGTGGTTGATAAGCAAGCTACTTACTACACAGCCACTCCTGCACCTATACTTACCACACAGCCTGTCCTGTGCCTATTAATTGTTTGTGAGTGTTGTTAGTTACTTTTCACAGAGTCCCAGGAAATATATTTTCATTCACCAGCAACAACAACAGTAGCTGTCAGAACTACCACCATGACAACCAGTCCCTTGCTACAATATTATATGAAGGACACACATAATATGAATGCATTTTCCTTTTGGAACTCTGCAAGGTTGCTCAATACATGAGCAGGAGCAAAACTGAGTACAGTTGACATCAAAAGAGTAATCTCTATATATAAAACTGAAATGCGTTTTTACCGCTTGGATCGCTTTCAATGCCACTACATCCCGTCCGATTCGCTCCAAAATTTACAGGGACATGTAGAATGAGGTGACGATGCGCGTGGGCTACCTTAGAAATCCCTATCTTAAAAGGTGTGGTTGCTAGGGTCCATCTTCCTCACTCACCCTATTTCCTCCTTTCCCTCTCTTACTCCTCTTCATAACTTTCAGAAGTCCACTACGGTTATTTAAAATATCTGTCACTATCGCTATTTCCTTTCTTTTTCACTGACTCTGTTTCCTACCTTCCTATCACTTTGGCGACGTTCTTTTAAGTATATGTCTGTCACCGACAAACAACACACGAGCATGAGAACAAATATTATGAATCAGATATTCCTGCGTTCATTTATATGTGTGTGTGTATGTGTGTGTGTTCTATATATAAATATGTATATATAATGTATGTGTGTGTGTGTGTGTTCTATATATAAATATGTATATATAATGTATGTGTGTGTGTGTGTGTTCTATATATAAATATGTATGTATAATGTATGTGTGTGTGTGTTCTATATATAAATATGTATGTATAATGTATGTGTGTGTGTGTTCTATATATAAATATGTATATATAATGTATGTGTGTGAGTGTGTGTTCTATATATAAATATGTATATATAATGTATATATACAAAGTGTATATATCTGTATTTATGTATATTAAACTTTTTCATACTTTTTCATAGTTATATATATTTTTAAACAAATTATAAATATAATTTAATAATTTTTATTTTCAATTTAAATAATTTAAACTTTTCAATTTTATATTTTACTAGCAGTATCGCCCGGCGTTGCTCGGGTTTGTAAGGGAAATAACTATATAAGCATTTTTAGTGAGTTATAGCAAAAAAAATAGCAAAAATGCATTAAAATGGAATAAAAAATGATAGTAATTTTTTTTTAAATCGTTGACTCATCGTAGACATTTTTAGAGAGTTACTTCCCTTATATAATAGCGAAAAATGCATTAAAATGGAATAAAAAATGATGGTAATTTTTTTTTAATCGTTGACTCATCGTAGACATTTTTAGAGAGTTACTTCCCTTATATAATAGCAAAAATGCATTAAAATGGAGTAAAAAAATGATGGTAATATTTTTTTTAAATCGTAGACTCATCGTAGACGCGCGCTAATACCCAGAAGGGCTCGATATAAATCACGACTATAAGATACCCGGTTTTGGTTACACTGCACCGCAAAATGTGGGAGTGGTCAGGAATCTAAATCGTAGGAGACAGACACACAACCTTACTTTTATATATAAAGACTAGCAGTATCGCCCGGAGTTGCTCGGGTTTGTAAGGGAAATAACTATATAAGCATTTTTAGAGAGTTATAGCAAAAAAATGCATTAAAAATGTAATAAAAAGTGATGGTAATTTTTTTTTAAATCGTTGACTCAGTGTCTTCAAGCCATGAAGTCGTTGTTCTAAAAGAACGCTGGTCTCCTTGACAACGCTTTACGACGTTGATTTCCTTACACTCCCTTCCCCACAGCTTCATGAGGGAGAAGCAAACAGGTGCAGATGTGAGCGTGGACGCCAACTCCGCCGCCATCGACACACGAAAAATTATGCATTAAAATGGAATAAAAAATGATGTTAAATTATTTTTAAAAACGTAGACTCATCGTAGACGCACGCTAATAGCCAGACGGGCTTGATATAAATCCCGACTATAAGATACCCGAATTTGGTTAAACTGCACCGGAAAATGTGGGAGTAGTGAGGAATCTAAATCGATGGGGACAGACACTCACACAACTACAGTTTTATATATATAGATATATTTTCTATGTTATATTTTCTTTTTTTATGCTTTTGTTTTTTGTTTTTCACTGTTTGATTTGCCTATTAGTGGTTTTATCTCTAATTTAATTTATACAGATATATATCTCATTTGTATACATTTGTATATATAATGCGTACACACACACACACACATATATATATATATACACATATATATATAATGTGTGCATTACGTAGTCGGTCGATTCAGCTGAAAATATGCACACCTATGTTAAAGGTGCTGACAAGTTTGCATGACAACTATTTTGTTCCTCAAATGAAAGGCGTCACCTCTAGGACAAAATTCCTCATCTTATAAAATGTGGCTCCAGTAGACCCGAATGAAATCGGTTTATATTAACCAAAATGTGAAAAGGGGTCTAAATGGGGCTGGAAGGGGATTAAAATTTCAAGAAGTGGGTGTTTAGGAATTCTCTGTTACATCAAGCTAAAAAATTTGCGCCAGCCTTTTAATCGTCAATGTGTTGCCGTCCATGATAAAGAAGTTTTGAATGCTTGCCATGGTGAGTCTACTGTCCTGAGAAAGAATCACTTCAAAACTTGGTGTTTACGAATTTTCTTTTACATCAAGTTCAAAATTTTACGCCAGCCGTTAAACTGTCACTACGTTGCTGTCCGTCGTTAACAAATGCCAGCCATGGTGACTCTACTATCCTCAGATTCTATCCCTTCAAACTTTGGTTTCCAATATTTTATTATTTTTATTCAGCTCGCAAGTTCGTCTGTCCCTTTTAAATGTTAGCGTTTTGCTGTCTGCCTTGAAGCAGACCTTTCCATTGCCACTGCCTCATATTTCTGATTGATCTTTCTAAATATTTTATTTCTCAACTTACTCAAGATCTTCTGTTGTTTATAAATGGGAGAGAGATAGATAAAGATAGAGAGTAAGAGAAAGCGAGGGAGAGTCCGAGAGAAAAGAAAAGTAAGAGAGTGGGAAAGTGAGAGAGAAAGGAGAGAGAAACAAATACGGAGAATCATCATCATCATCATCGTTTAACGTCCGTTTTCCGTGCTAGCAGTGTGACCGGGGTCTCGGAAGCCAGGAGGCTGCACCAGGCTCCAGTCTGATCTGGCAGTGTTTCTACAGGTGGATGACCTTCCTAACGCCAACCACTCTGTGAGTGTAGTGAGTGCTTTTTTCGTGCCACCGGCACTGGTGCCAGGGGGGCTCGCAGTGGCAACGATCGGTTGGTGCTTTTTACGTGCCACCGGCACAGAAGCAAGGCAAGGCGGTGCTGCAATTGGCCACGTTCGGATGGTGCCTTTTACGTGCTGAAAGGAAGCAACAGAAAGTAACACCCACACTCTTTCCCGCGCATAGAGCGGGTCACCTTCAGCTAGTATATATATATTTTGCTTTAATTTCTATACACCTCAAATTGTTTTCTTCATTCAGTTACTCAGCATTGATTAAGTTACACATGCATACATGCATATACACGTATAAACACTCACTCACATATATATATATACATATATATATATATATTATATATATATATATATAATATAATATATATATAATATATATATAATATACATATATATATATACATATATACATATATATATGAATATATATATATATATATATATATATATATTATATATATAATATAATATATATATATATATATGTATATACATTATTTACATTATTTACAATTGACAGATATTTGTCCTCATCCTGTTTGTTGTTAACACAATGTTTCGGCTGATATATCCTCCAGACTTCATTATTATTATTATTCGTGTCACTGCCTGGAATCAAACTCAGAATCTTGGGGTTAGTAGCCCACACTCTCAACCACAACACCATATGCCAGTGAGCATAGTGCTTAAGAGTGCGGGCTAATAACCCCAAGATTCCGAGTTTGATTCAAGGCAGTGACCTGAATAATAATAAAAATAATAATAATAATAATAATAATGATAATAATAATAACAATAACATCAAAAAATATCATAAGAATGAGAATCCAGGTTTGAAATTTCCCCAAGACACCTGATAAAGGCTGGAGGGTATATCAGCCAAAATGTTGTGTTAACAACAAACAAGATGAGGACAAATATCCATTAATTATAAGTAATGTAAATAATGTACATAATTCCTCATCTCTTAAATATAGAACTGTATGTATATACATGTATATACATATATACATATATAATATATAATATATATATATATATATATATATATATATATATACATATATATATATATATATATATATATATATATATATATTCATTGCAACACCTATCTGTGTTCGGTTTGTCCTTACACAGAGGCCATCCGGATTCCCGTTTGTGCCGTGAACAGGAATTAATCTTCTCTCTTCGCTCTTATACGCCATTTGGTCTCAACTCTCCCCCCTCCTCATCTAACCCCCCTCTCCCCCCTCCTCACCTATCCCCCCGAACCCTACTTCTTCAGTCCTTCATCCTTTCACCCCTACTCCCCTTCCCTTCTTCCCTCTTTCTCCCTCCCTCCTTCCCTCTTCCCCTTCCTTCTGCTCCCTCACTCCCCTTCTCTCTCCCCCTCTCCCTCTTTCCTCCTTCCCCCCTCCTTCTCCCCCTCCTCTCTCTCCCCTCCTCTCCTCTCCTCCCTCTCCCCGCCCCCTCCTCTCCTCTCCTCCCTCTCCCCGCCCCCTCCTCTCCTCTTCCCCCTCTCCTCCCCCTTCTCTCCCCATCCCCCTCTTCTCCTCTCTCCACACTACACCACACGACTTTACACATCACATCATATATGATGTGCCATACTAATACATACTAATACGTACTAATACATACTAATACATACTAATACATACACCAACCCCATACATACGCACGTCCAGACCTCTCATACGCACTAATACTCTCTCATACACACACACACCCTTATACATACTAATACATACTAATATATACACCAACCCTATACATACACACGTCCAGACCTCTCCTACGCACTAATAGCTGGTCATTCAACCCTATTATCAACCCTATTATCTCCCCTTATTTCGCTCTCGCGTCTCATGTTTGATCTTTGACCTCTGGCCGAAATCAGATCGCCATGTTGATTCGTTAGTTACTGCACGCATTTTTTTCTCTCCTTCTTTCTGTGTTTTTTTTCTCTCTGTGTATATTTCTGTTGAAGAGCGTAGGCTCGAAACGTTAAAGACTTGTTTTATTTATATTTCCTGAGCGCCATACTAATACAATTGTTTGTTTGTTTCCCACCTGCCTTCGTCTTTTGTCTATTTGCATAAAGCTTCCTGTTATATATATATATACACATATATATACATATATATATATATATATTCATACATACATACATATATATATGTGTGTGTGTGTGTGTATGTATGTATGTATGTATATATGTATGTATGTATGTATGTTTGCATGCATGCATATTTTCAGGTGTTGGGTATGCAATCAGAAGACCATAGGTTTGATTCCTGGGTTCAAAGCCATGGAGTGAGACATGAGTTCACTGAAAATGAGTAAATTGTTATAAAATAATTATGAGTGATGGAAGCAGTATTAATAACAACAAAGTAATCTGTATATCCACCTTAATGTGGACATATTGATAAAGTGCTAAATAAGGTTATATTCATCCTGGGAACTCCTCTCATATAGACACATAGTGCATAAAAGCATAGGCATATCACGACAGATGAAAATCGTCTGGCATGAGTGTTAGAATTGCCAGATCACATGATTTCAGTATACTGCACTTTCTCAGTGACAGACAAAACTGAATATTGCTAGGCATTTAGTCAAACAACTTGACTGCCATTTTTCAAACAGATTATTATCTATGGACCAAGTGTCACATTACATTCCAGTCAATTTGTCATCTATATCTAATTTATTCTCTTAGTTAAACCCCAGGCCAACTCTGACTGAACAGATTTATGACCAAAGACATTGTAGTTATGATCATCTCATCTTTTTATTACAGTTAATGTTTCTAGTACTACAATATCCAATATGGCTTGACTATTTTAAATAGAGTAAGACAGACTGCAGGGAAATTTGACTGCTTTTTTAAAACCAGTTTGAAGGGAAATTTGACTGCTTTTTAAAGACAGATTGTAAGGAAATTTGACTGCTTTTGTACAGAAAGAATGCAGGGAAATTTGACTGCTTTTGTAAAGAAAGAATGCAGGGAAATTTGACTGCATTTTTAAAGACAGTTTGAAGGATAAATTTGACTGCTTTTTTAAAGATAGTTTGAAGGGAAATTTGACTACTTTTTTAAAGACAGACTGTAGGAAATTTGACTGCTTTTTTAAAGACAGACTGCAGGGAAATTTGACTCCTTTTTTTAAGACGGACTGCAGGGTAATTTGACTGTTTTTTTAAAGACAGACTGCAAGGAAATTTGACTGCTTTTTACAGACAGATTGAAGGGAAATTTGACTGCTTTTTAAAGACAGATTGCAGGGAAATTTGACTGCTTTTTGATAGATTGTGTAAGCACCAAAGCACTCATCAGTTGGCTCCTACATTTCTGAGTTAGCAGTTGCGTAAATTCATTTTTACTTATGGCAATATAAAGTTCTTGTGAACAAAAATAAAACTTTATCTATTTCATGAAACAAAGTTGGTTGCTAGTTGTTATACTGGCTTTTGAAACTGCTGTTATTTTTGTTGTTGTCTTCATTGTTTGCTGTTTCACTTTATCAATTATCATTGCTATTGTTGTGGTTGTTATTGTAACTGATATTCAATGTAAGGTTACAGAGTTATGGCAGTTCTTATCAGCTTCCAGCATTTTGAGCGTCATAGAGTCCGTTGATCTTTTCAAAACAAAAATCCAACGCAACTGATTTAACTTTTACATTGGTTTTCTTGTAAATATTTTATGAAATGCGATTGTGAATAATACCCATATCAAATACTTCATGTCTTTTAAAGAGAGATATCTATTAAACTAATCAATGGTTATTCTACAGCTAAGAGATCTTTTTTTTAACCTTTAAGTATTCACAATACTAATAGCATTATGATATGTTGATAAACCCACACACATACACACATATTTACTCACATTTATATAGATTTATATACAAATAATGAAATGATGCTACTAAGAAAACAGTGAATTCCTAAGTAATTTAGTGGGAATTACATTCTACAAAAGATAGAGTGTGAATAGAGGAGACTATAGTTATACAAAAAAGAAAAAAATATTGTCTTTATAAGGAAACATATTTAAGTGGCTGAAAGCTAATGAGTTATAATTACATACCAGTTATTCAGATGTTTAAATAGTTAAAAATTATTCTAAACAATAGTGATACACAAAAATGATTATACATATCATACATAAATAAGAAAATATCATCATTATCATTCTCATTATCATCATTATCATTATTACCATCATTATCACTTCCATTATTATCATATTTTAACGTCCATCTTTCATGCTGGCATGGGTTAGTTGGTTTAAGAGGATGTCACAAGTTCCAGGACTGCATGCATGCAAATGTTTGCTTTGGCTGGATATTCTTCATAATGTTAACCTCTTTAAAGAATGTAGTGGGTACATTTTTATTTGTGGCACCAGCAGCACTTTTGACTGGAGAGAGCTACAGTAGAGAAGAAAGCAGGTTTATGTTCAGAGATGAGAGGATAAAGTATGAGAAAAGAAGCTAAGATCAAACAGGGTTCTTGCTGCAGAGGATATATTTGGCTACTCGCATAAAGAAGTGAGTGTATTAAAAATCTGCAGATAATCTGTTATGCTCATGGTAACCAGAATAGTAACAGAGTAATAAACCTACATATTTCGTTTTTGGATTTGGTTTGCAAGATTCTTTATGTGAGTTCATGTGTTGAAGCATGTTCTGTTGTGTCTAGGGAGAGTCATTCTCTTTTGGTGCTTTATAATTTAACACACGCACTGGTAAAATTTCCACTTATTTCATTTTTATTTTTCTAAAATTTTCCTTGCGGCTTGCAACCTTTACAATAGAATCAAAACTATTGAAAACGTTGTAAGAAGCAACAATATTGATAACCTTTTCTACTCATGTAATAAAAGGATGTATACAAAACAAAACTCAGCAATACCATACATGTCAGACTCTTCAATAGCACCATACTATTTGTGCCTCCTTACATGCAAGTGGGATGTGGGCTACTACAAAGACGATAGAACATCAATTAGCTATAAAGCAAAGGGTCATGGAAATATCCATGCTAGGAATATCATTATGGGAGTATATTCCAAATGAGATAAATCGAGAACGGAGTAAAGTGATTGGTGTGACCATGGAATACTAAAAGTATAGGTTCCAATGAGCTGGATCATCACAAAATTTACAGACAACAGACAGACCTGTGCAGTTGCTGAGTGGTATCAAAAAGATCAGAAAAGACCACTTGGTAAAGGCCTCCATGATGATGGAAAGACCATTTAGTTAAGCAACTTGGAAAAGAATGATGCAATCAAGGCAGAATTGGAAGTGCATTGTGACCAGTGATATATAACAGCATTTGATGGTTTAGATGATGCTATACTACAGTTGTATAATAAATCCAGTTTTGGTGAGTTTGGATTTGGTTGCAAATTACTTTGGATATGTGAGTGAGTGTTTATGAATGTATGCATGTGTAACTTAATCAATGCTGAGTAACAGAATGAACAATTTGAGGTATATAGATATTAAAGCAAAATATATATATATATATTACTCTTTTGATGTCAACTCTACTCAGTTTTGTTACTGCTCATATATTGAGCAACCATGCAGAGTTCCAGAAGGAAAATGCATTCATATTATGTGTGTGCATGTGAGTGTGCACACATGTGTGTCTCTGTGTGTATGTACATACATATATAAAAAATGCATACATAAATACATGCATGCATACATGCATATATACATATACATATACATATACATATATATATATATATATATATATACATAAGAAACATTGCCAGATTAGACTGGAGCCTGGTGCAGCCTTCTGGCTTCCCAGAACCCCGGTCGAACCGTCCAACCCATGCTAGCATGGAGAACGGACGTTAAACGATGATGATGATGATGATGATGATGATGATGATATATATATATATATATATACACACACATATATATATATGTGTATGTATGTATGTATGTATGTATACATAAAAAAACGGAGGTGAAAATAGCACAGAAGTAAGTCTATGACATTTCAATTAATAGAGAATTTAATAAAACTTACTTTTAAAAATTATATAACTAAAATATTACAGGTTTCAATGAATCTCATCATATCAAATATCAGTAAACATTTATGAAAATTCTAAGAAAAAACAGTTTGTCTTCTCTCTGGGGATCAAGAACATGTCTCTTGACCCCCAGACAGAAGATAAACTATTTTTACTTCGAATTTTTATAAATATCTACTGCTATTTGATAAGATGAGATTCATCAAAACTGGTAATATTTTATTTATATAATTTTAAAAATCATTTTTATTAAATTCCCTCTTAAGTTGAAATGTCTTAGACTTCCTTCTGTGCTATTTCCACCTCCATTTATATATAAAATTTGATTTGTATAGATCTCTAACCTTTTTTCAACTGTGTACATATACATATATGTACATATATACATGTATATGTGTGTGTGTGTGTGTGTGTGTGTGTGCATATCCATATATATATATGTATATATATAAATATATATATATACATGAATATATATTTATACATGTATATATTTTTATATATATATACATGTATATATATGTGTGTATTTTTCCCTTGTTAACAATTAACATGGAATATATATATATATAGGGAGAATTTGTGAAAAAAACAAAAGACAAAAACAGGTGGTGTAGAAAACAAACAGATGTATTAGTATAATGCTCAGGAATTGAAAACTTCTTTTACGTTTCGAGCCTACGCTTTTCCACAGAAAGGAACACAGAAAGAAATAAGGAGGGAAACAAGGAGAGAAAAGAAATGTGTGTACTGGCTACCGATACATATATAAATATATATATATATATATATATATATATATATATGTATATATATATATATATATATATATATCTATATATATGGTACCCTCACTTGTGCTACTTCCATGGAAAGAGCACCCAGTGTACTATGTAAAGTGGTTGGTATTAGGAAGGGCATCCAGCCATACAAGTTACAATTACCTCAGTTTTTTCAACCAATGATATTACTTGCTGCTATTTAGTCCTTATATCCTCTTTAGCCAAAACATCACACATATAGAACCTCCCCATGCACATACACACACACACACACTCATATGCATAGTTACAAATAATCACAAACAACTAACTCTTTATATTTGTTGAAAACAGCTCCAATTATGCAATATTAATAACATTCTTTCTCCCACTATTGTTATCATAATTATTCATTATTTTTTTTTTCTAAACATATTATCTCGTACTTTCATTAATAAATTTCGATTTCTTGATTTAAATAGATAATTTTATCGCTTTGGTGAAACCATTTCAGTTTTATTAATATTTTAAGAGGACAGTGAATGCGAGAGAAGTTGTAGATGAGGAGAAAGTTCAAGGGCAAGAGGTGTATAGATGTAGAGATAGGGGAATAGATAGATAGATACACAGATAAACAGAGAGGGAGCAAAAAGGAACAAACAATGACAGAGAAATAAAAGGAAGCATCCATTTTGTTATTACTTCAGAAATATATATACATTGTTCTAAATAATTTGCCATATAATTATACATCCTGTATTGTTTCAATCTAACTCTTCAGTGGCTTTTACAAATTTCTGAAAGCCATGACCTATAGAGAAAAAGAAAATTTTGTATGGTTGATTAAACTGCTAGAAATAGCAGCCATATCTCCACTAAGTCATACACATTGTTTCCATAAAAGAAGGACAGATTGGAGAATGTGGTCCTTAGTATATAGAGACAGGATAGTCATGGGTGAAGTGCATTGCATCAAAGGTTTGCTCAAGTGTGGCTAATCTAAGGATAAATAACAATCAAAAGAGTCTCTATGTGTTTGGAAATGATAGCCAAAACACTCTCAAATCACATTGTTACACTTGTTACAATTCGAGAATATTGTCTCTAATATAGAAAAAGTTGGGTAGGCTTAGGAGGAAATTTTTCATCATAAATCTGCTCAAGAAATAATTTGTGAAAACAAAAGATTCATCCTGCTTGAGAAAAAAGAAGGACAGATTGGAGGATGCAGTCCTTTGGTATACATGTGTATGTGAAAGAAAAGGAGAGAAGGAATATATGCACATGCATGTATATGCATGTGTGTCATCATCATCATCACCATCATCATCGTCGTTGTCGTCGTCGTCGTCGTCGTCATCATCATCATCATCATCATCATCATCATCATCATCATCATCATCATCATCATCATCATCATCATCATCGTCATCATCATCATCATCACTTAATGTCCATTGTCCATGTTGGCATGGGTTGGACGGTTTGACTGGGCTGGCTTGCTGGAAGGCTGCACCAGGCGCTAGTTTGATTTGGCCTGGTTTTCTATGGCTGGATGTCCTTCCTAATGCCAACCACTCTGAGAGTGTAATGGGTGCTTTTACATACCACCGGTATCTGCTATGACTGTGATTTTGCTCAGCTTGATTGGTCTTCTTCTCAAGCAGTACATAATGTCAAAGGTTTTGGTCATTGCCTCCATGAGGCTCAACACTTGAAAGGAACTTG
>NC_043005.1:71350552-71378052 GCF_006345805.1 Octopus sinensis
ACACACACATACATACAAATATATATATATATATGCATATATACAACGGGCTTCTTTCAGTTTCCATCTACCAAATCCACTCACAAGGCTCTGGTCGGCCTGAGGCTATAGTAGAAGACACTTGCCCAAGGTGCCACGCAGTGGGACTAAACCCGGAGTCATGTGTTTCGTAAGCAACACAGCCACTCCTATGCCTATATATATATATATATATATACATATATAATATATATATATCTGTAAAATAATATGTGACAATTATTCAGTTTTTACAAATAAGTTTCCTCTATTTACATAATATTGAGGTCTCTTTCTTTCTTTTGTTATCTTACCGTTTTTACCAATATATATATATATATATATAATATATATATACACTTGTACACAAATACTTATACATATAAACATACACACACATATATAAATAATATAAACATATATATTCATATACATAATTAGCTTGTGTTTTATCTTTTACATAAAATTTTTTAATTTATATTTGCTAGTTTTAATTTAATTTTAATTGCAAAGTCATTCTTAAATTTACTATGTATGTGTTCTTTGATGTATGCAAACATATACGTTCATTTATTATTTAAGTTTACTTGTGCGCGTATGTGTTTGTATCTGTATCTATTTATGTGTGTGTATATAGTGTATATGCATATGTATGTATCTATGTATATATGTATGTATGTATGTATCAATCTATCTATCTGTTTACCTAATCTACCTATCTAACTGTATATCTCTCTCTATATAAACGGCAGTTTGTCTGTGCGTGTTTCTGTGTGTCTGTTTGCTTGTACCCTCACCCTGACCACGGCTTTCAACCGATTCTGATGAAACTTGACACACACATAGCCCAATGTCATAATTCAAAACTAACGCAGCGAAAATTTTGAAAAGTTCCCCCAGTTCTGAAAAAAATCGATAAATTCGACATGGGGTCGAGAATCAGAAACACAAACCAGACTGTCTAGGGGGCGCAACTCGACCTTTTTAACTAAAAAAAAAATTTACCATCATTTTTCCATTTTTTGCTATTTTTTGGCTATAACTCTCTAAAAATGCTTTATAGTTATTTCCCTTACAAACCCGAGCAACGCCGGGCGATACTGCTAGTATACATATATATATATACATATATGTATATATATATATATATATATATAATATATATATATATAACAAAAGTGGAAAGACCCACTTCGGTCATGAATGGCAATCTGATTGCATCTAGAGTGTTCTCTCTGAGGCACAAATCTGGGCAAGGTTGTTTACAGTAGATCAGCAGTCGTCCATGCATACCAGGCTCCCCTCTCCATGCCACTGATGTTATCCAACTAAAAGACAAAGGCTGATGCAGCTTGGCACCAGTGACATGACAATTCATTTCTACAGCTGAGTGAATGGAGCAACATGAAATAAATTGTCTTTTCTCATGTACACAACACACAGCCCAATCTGGGAACTGAAGACACTACCTCATGATTGTGAGCCTTGATGCTCTAACCATAGAGCCATGTGCTTTCACATCTATCTATATACATACACACACACACACACACACACACACACACACACACACACATATATATACACACACACACATTTATAGAAGCATACATTTATATATATACATACATATATACATATTCATATATATACATATATATATATATAATATATATATATATATATATACACATACACACACAACATATATATATATATATTATATATATATATATATATACATATTACACACACACATATTATATACAGATATATATATATATATATATATATATATATATATATATATATATATATATATACACATACATACATACATACATACATACATACATACATACATACATACTTATATAAATATATGTGTGTGTATATATGTATATATATATCATATATGTATAACTGGAGCAGGATCAGTTGTGTAGTCTAGAAGTTTCCAAACCATGTTACATTTGGTTCAGTCGCAATGCATTTCTTGTCTTCTTGTTACCCTAGGTAGGCCAAATCCTCATGAGTGGATATGGTAGAGAGAAACTTGATGAATTCTAGTGTATATCTGTGCATAACCACATAGATATATGACTTATATTTCAGACAACCTGCAATGTATTCTAATTTTAAATATATTTATACACTTTCTGTGAATTAAAAGCATTATATACCTTCCTTAACTATTTAGCATATGGATTATGCTGTCAAATGTTATGCTTGTTCATTTACATTGTTTTAAATCAGGAGTCCTCAACTATTTTGGATCTATAGACCCTTTTCATTACTATTTTATTCTGGTGGACCCCCATAACCATTTGATGCTTACAAACTAGCCTTATAGAAACTTCTCTCCAAATTCTTTTTTTTTTTTTCCCCACACATTCATTTGCGTAGGTTGATCTGGGGAAAATGCTTGAAAAACAAAGCTCACAGTTTCTTGCAATAGATACTAATAGATAAAATTTTTTTTATTAGTAAGGTGGTGAGCTGGCAGAACCGTTAGCATGCCGGGCGAAATGCTTAGCAGTATTTCATCTGCTGTTATGTTCTGAGTTCAAATTCCGCTGAAGTCGACTCTGCCTTCCATCCTTTCGGGGTCGATAAATTTAGTACCAGTTACGCACTTGGGTCAATGTAATCGACTTAATCCCTTTGTCTGTCCTTGTAAGTCCCCTTTATGTTTAACCCTTTGTGGGCAATAAAGAAATAAAATTTTTTTCAGTGGGGTCATTAAAATACTATTGTGGATCCTCAATTTGTTAATTTGTTGTGTGGACCCCCAAAAATCTTATATGGATCCTGAGAGGCCACATGGTCCTCAGTTGAAAACCACTGTTTTAAATCAATCATGCATTATCTCATACATTCAAGATTTTAATGAGATGTTTGCTTACTTTTAGGCATTGTAGGGTAGGTGGGCAAAGTTGGATCTTGCATGTATGGCCATAAAACAGTTAGAATATTTAAGCAAAGCATGGCCAGTTTAACTGCTAAAATGTTAAATTTATGACTAATTGCCTCTTCATTTTTTAAATCAATTGCATTACTTCACTTCTTCATCTTTTGGTTATATGCACTTGGAATGACAACAAGACATGATCTGGTTTTACAAGTATATGATCTTTATCTTCATACACTTGCAGTCTTTGTTCATTATTTACTTTAGTTGTTTTAATATAACATTTATAATGCTTATTGTTGAGTTCTTTACTGTATAAGTATTTTCTCAATGCCTTTTTCTTTTCACATATTATATTTCTAATAGAAATGGTGTATTTCATTTTCAGATTTCAGAACTATTCCTGAAGAAATTAATTTTTTGTCAAACTCAACAGAATATATTTAAATAACATGATTAATATTTATGTAGCTATTTATCTCATTGACAATGAATTCAGGTGACTTATTAAAGCAGGTGTTGGGAAAATGAAGTAATTGCTTTTATGCATTGTGCCAAATATACATACACACTTATAATATATACACATATATATATATTACACACACACACACATATAATATATATAGATAATATATATAATATATATAATATATTATATAAGAGAGTGACCACTATTTCAGTATTACGTGTTAAAAGTGAAACAAAAACATTTCTCTATTTCATGTCAGATACTTTCACTTTAACAATAAAAATAATAATAACAATTGAATTATATGTAGTAAGTAATAATTAAAATCAAACTAAAGTATAATATAATCGTATGTATAAAATTTACGTATAAAATTTATTGTATTCCTGGTTTTTATGCACTAAGCCACTTGGTGTTAAATTGATGGTACTATTAAACTAGTATCCAATTTTCTCACCCTTATTAGTTGATTATATATATAATTAGTTGATTGTATATATGTATATATATATGTGTGTATGTTTGTGTGTTGTGTTTATCCCCAGCAACATCGCTTGACAACCGATGCTGGTGTGTTTACGTCCCCGTAACTTAGCGGTTCGGCAAAAGAGACCGATAGAATAAGTACTAGGCTTACAAAGAATAAGTCCTGGGGTCGATTTCCTCGACTAAAGGCGGTGCTCCAGCATGGCCACAGTCAAATGACTGAAACATGTAAACGAGTAAATAAGTAAATGAATATATATATATATATATATATATATATATATATATATATATATTATTGTTGTGTTGTTTGTTCCTTCTCTAGCCATGCCTGGCTCATAAAGGCTGGTTTCTTGGTTAAATTGGCATATAGCTTCCCCACCTGGATGTGACACCAGTCCATCATAGGTGAGCTGCTAGTTGCAGGAGGAAAGAGTGAGAGAAAGTTGTAGCAAAAGATTCAGCAGAAGTTTGCCATTACCGTCTGCCAGAGCCACATGGAGCTTAGGTGTTTCGTTTATAAACACATACATCACTCGGTCTGAGATTCGAACCCGTGATCCCTCAACCGTGAGTCTGCTGCTCTAACCACTGGGCCATGTGCCTCCACACACACACACACACATATATATACATACATACAAACACAATGACATGTGTATGTGTGTGTGTGGGACTAATAACCTGATGTAGAACTCAATATACGTATACTTCAGAACAAAGTGTTAGTTGAGTATAGAGCAGTAATAAGAAAAAGATATGACAAAGGAAAAAAAACAAAGGTTATGTGATGAACCTCATTAGCTCACAGCTGTTTCTGCTACAGCATGCAGTGGACACATAGTTCAGTGCCCAGACAATAACCTATAGCTTCATGGGAACCTTGAAGACGAACTGCACTTTAATTGGGAATACTATATTTTCAGAACAATCTGGCATTATGAGAGGGAAGGTCTGTCGATGCCCATGGGAAATTCTGTCTGCTTTTGGACAGAATTTTCCATAGGCATCAACATAGACTTTCTCACTAGAATTGCCTGAAAATGTAATTTTTCTAAATAAAGTGCATCTTATCTTCAAGGCTCTGATGAAACAACTGAATATTATCTGGGCACTCAACCAAGAGTCCACTGCATCTTATAGCAGAAATAGCTAAAGATATGTGTGTGGTGTGTGTGTGCATATGTATGTATGTATGTATACATATGTATGTATGTATGTATGTATCTATATGTATATATGCAGAGTGCTGTGAATATATTGTCATCTAAATTATACAAAAATGAAAATTTTTTGAGCTTCTCATTTTAACAGATATATTTACCAAAGTTACATAAAAAATATCTTGAAATACTAAAGAGTAAATTACGGAGATGTACTTGCATAGCAAGTGACCCGATCTGAGATCGTGTGCTGGAACAAAAACAATTGCAGTATGGAAGGTGTTTATAAGCCATTTAAGAAACACACAAAAACTGTTAGATTCCCAACAACATTTAAATGTTGAAGTGAATCTAACAGTTTTTGTGTTTCTTAAAGAGTAAATTTATTCAATAAAATCACTATTGGCTGAAGCCAATGGCGATTTTATCTCCTGCTACTCTTCTGGACTGTCTCCTCTTTCAAGTTGGTGAATGCTGCCATAATCCTTGCCTTCAGTTCATCTTTCATGTTACAAATATTGGTCGTCTCTCACCCAACTGTGCTCCACACTTAATAATCAAGAGAGTTGCAGATGTTCTTTTTGCATTATTTGAAATGGAATACCCACAAATCTATTGATTGAAATCCCAATAACTGAACTATATATATATACATACATGCATACATACATATATATATGCATATATATATATATAATATATATATATATATATATTATATATATATATATATATATATATATATATATATATATATATATATATATTATATTATATATATATCTAGCATTATGATCTGTAGTTGTCAGGTCATAGTGCTAGTGCATGTATATATGTGTACAAATTTTTACATGTACATCTATATATATACATCTACACATAAAATACAAAATACAAAGTTATATCTTGATATCACTAGTGATGACAATACTCAAAATATATAACAGACTGGAATTGCAAGCCCGTCTCTTGCAATTTCGATCAATTGTATTTTGTCCTCCCTCTTGTATAGAAGTGTGGCTACAATCCTGCCTACCTCTACTTCGGGGGGGGGGGGGGCATTTTAAATTTTTATCCGGGACGTCCTACGTCCCAGATATAAAGGTATAACTAAAATATTTCCACTTTGCAAGTTCGAGTCGAGTACTCCCTTGCACGCTCCGTTGACTCGAACCTTGCTTCTATTGTGGCGAATTTACCACCTCTGGTTAGATATCTTTCATAGTCGCACCAAGACACTTTTCGATAGTGCTTTCTTCCAGGTGTTCAAATCTTTTTTCTCTTTTATAGACAATAGTCCATCTGGACTATTCCATTTCTGCACGCTAATTTTATTTTTAATTTATTCCCATTCATGTGAAACCACTTATTCAAGTTCAAGTCATTGATGCAATTTTATACCAATTGCTATTTTTACTTTTGTTATGTTATGATTATATTATACCTTAGTTTGATTTTAATTATTACTTACTACATATAATTCAATTGTTATTATTATTTTTATTGTTGAAGTGAAAGTATCTGACATAAAATAGAGAAATGTTTTTGTTTCACTTTTAACACATAATACTGAAATAGTGGGGAAGATATGATATTGCTATGGGCTCGCTCTAGGCAAGAAGTTGAACATTTTTTTTGCCCATGAAACTACATGGACCCTAAGTAAGGCATGTGTAAAATATGAATGAAATTGGTTGTGTAGTTCTCAACTTTTAGGGAAACCCACAGACAGACAGACAGACACATTCTCAGTTTTATATATATATATATATAAAGTTAATCCAAACAGGAAAACACAAAAAAACAAAAAACACACAACAACACGAGGACGTGGAACAAATAAAGTATTATTGGACGCTCAGGAAAGAAGGGAAGAAGGAGGGTTTAACGTTTCGAGCGGAGCTCTTCGTTGGAAACATAGGAGAAGGAAAGATCCCAAGAAGGGAAGACAGAAGAAAAAATCGCCATATATATATATATATATACAATGAGAGTTTATGAAAAAACAATAGACAAAGATGGGTGTGTAAACAACAAACAGATGTATTAATTTAATGCTTGGCAAGTGAGAAAGTTTTTTAGGTTTCGAACCCATGCTCGACAGAAAAGAATACAGGAATAAGCAGGGAGAGAAGATAGTGAAAAGTTTAGGGGATAGTGATCTACATACATATATGTATGTATATATATATCTATATATCTATACATATATATATATATATAAAAATTCATAATTCATAGCTATATAATGCTATTGTGCCTGCGATTCACCTATATCACTGCTGCTGATATCATCAATTTTAAAATTTATCTACCGATGATATGAACAGTAGTGACATCTGATTTCAAATCTCAGTGTTTGAATGTTTTGCTAAATTTTTATTCACCATGTGCTCTGTTTTTGGCACAAAACAAAACCAGTTCCACTGTCAGAGTTTAACATGACGGTTATGAATTATTACTCAGTAGGCCACACTGATGAGGCTCATGGTTTAAATACTCAGAAGCCGAAACCTGGTTTGTGGATATCCCTAATGTTTTAATTCTTTCTGTCTTCCTTGCAAACAGTTTTTCTCTTTTATCTTGGTGCAGTATGGTGGATTAATTTAAGACTTTAACTCTTATTTCTAGCAGGTATATTCTTGTTAAGCATCATTACTCTTTGTGCAAATTTATAATTCATATCTATATAATGCATATGCACCAGCGATTCACCTATATCACTGCTGGTAATATCATCAATTTTAAATTTCTCCACCGATGATATGAAGAGTAATGACATCTGATTTCAAATCTCAGTGTTTTAATGTTTTGCTTATAATAATGTTTTGGACATTTAATGTGGTTTTCTAGCATGGTGGTATCATTTAAATACCCTTAATTATAATTTTAATAATAATTATTACCTTTGAGGTTTTTATTCCCATGCTGGCCACCTGATAAGATTGGTATTTTAAATAACGTTCTTATTCTTATTTGTGTAAATTTATATATTTATTTCGTCATTATATTCACTGTGGGAGTATTTTATTTTTACTATAGTATTTTTACTATATCGCTCGAGGAGTTTTAGGTGGGCAATTTAAACTGGTCATGTGCATACATGCCTATATGTGTATGTATACGTTCGTATATGTAAGTATTCATATGTTATGTGTGTGTGTGTATATATATATATATATATATATATATATATATATTTATGTGCTATCTGCATATATTCCACTTATGAAAGCAAAGCATTTCTTACACAGAGTCAGAAATCCAGGATCTGGAATTATCCAGTAATTTTTTTTGTTTTTTGCTAGTTTATTTTGTCTCTTTGTCTTCTCTCCTGGTGCTGTATGATCATTTAATGTGGTTTTAGAGTCAAGTTTTGGCTGCTATTTCTGACATGGTGGTATCTCTTAGATACCCTTAATTATAATTTTAATAATAATTACTACCTTTGAGGTTTTTATTCCCATGCTGGCCACCTGATAAGATCAGTATTTTAATTAACCTTCTTATCCTTATTTATATAAAAAAATATATATATGCATATATGGATACAGGATGTCACCAATAGATATAAAATAGCAGAAAGAATACAAAACACCACATGAGAGCCATCATTTCTCTGTTGTATGAATTTGATTCCTTTACTGGAGATGTCATCACTGCTACAGATGAAGACAAAGTCTTGTAGCTCACAAATGAGCCACCTATCAGTGAGGATTTCTGAACAAGAACAGTCAACTGATAAAAGATATATATATATGTATGTATGTACAGAATATGATGGTTTAGCTCACTGGTGATCTAAATGAAAAGGTACGCTGGGTAAGTGCTGTAACAGGTTATCAGAGCTCCAAGCTTGTAACCGAGACAGAAGCTATGGAACCATTTTAGGTTTCCGATATACCTGATATATATTTGTGAAAGAGGACAACAAATGCCAAAACATAACAAGCATCTCAAGTCATATACATTATTATTCTTGAATTAGTTGAGGTCTTACAGCTGTTTCTGGGATATCTCAACTGATAGGCGAGTATGCCTGCATATGGGGTATTCCATCATCAGAGACAAATAGAGAAAATATGAAGGATCTAGACATGGAAATAATCAGATAAGAGATCTAGACATGGGAAATTCACAGATAATAAGTGTAGAGAGTAAAGAAATAAGGTTCACTGTAGTAGTAGGAGAGAGAGAGAGAGAAGAAGAAGAGAAGGAGAGAGAGAGAGGGTGAAAGGGAAAGAAGGAAAGGAATAGATGTTGGATGGAATAGACATTGGGTGGAAATATGGAAAATACTGTAAACAAAATAAAATAAAAGTATGTAGTAGTTCATTAAATAAATTAAAAACTTACAATAAATGCACAGATAGAAAACAGATGCAGAAGGTCACCAAACCCTCTCTCTCCCCCCTCTCTCTCTCCCTTTCCTCTTTGCACTTCTGTGCTGCTATCTGTTCCTGTTTTTTGCCATCCTTTCAGTTCTCTGTGTCTCTCTCTCTCTACCCTATACTATTTTTTCTCTCCTACTACTGACAAGTGACCTGTGGTCATCATCATCCTTTATTTTCTCTCCCTTCCTTTTCATGCCAATCACTGAAGTGGGCTGGTCATATTTTCTCTTGTCTTACACTTTCAACATGTTTCACCGTCTCTGTTTCTAATCCTTCCTCCTCCTGACATTAACCATATTTTTGTCTCCTCTCTAGCCCTAAGGCCCATATTCGCTTTACTATTTACTTTTTTACTTGTTTCAGTCATTTGACTGTGGCCATGCTGGAGCACTGCCTTTAGTCGAGCAAATCGACCCCAGGACTTATTCTTTGTAAGCCTAGTACTTATTCTATCGGTTTCTTTTGCCGAACCGCTAAGTTACAGGGACATAAACACACCAGCATTGGTTGTCAAGCGATGTTGGGGGGACAAACACAGACACACAAACATATACACACACATATACATATATATACATATATACGATGGGCTTCTTTCAGTTTCTGTCTACCAAATCCACTCACCAGGCTTTGGTCGGCCCGAGGCTATAGTAGAAGACACTTGCCCAAGGGGCCACACAGTGGGACTGATGCTTGGAACCATGTGGCTGGTAAGTAAGCTACTTACCATACAGCCACTCCTATGCCTATCTGTTTATTTATTCAATTTGTTTGTATGCCCATATTTCATCTTGTTTGTCTTGCTTGTCTTGTCCCTCATCCGTCCACTAATGCTCTCGTTTTGAATCACATTTATTTCAGGTTTGTATGTTCACTTTCTGTATTGCATATTTGTTTATTTCTTGTTTGTCCACCCTCTCTCATGTTTGGTCCCTTGTTCGTTGGCTCACCGTTTCCAGGTGGCTTCTTGCTATCGGTGTCACTAGAGGGGATCAATATTATCGTGGAAGGTGTGAAATTGCGTTTGACTCTCTTAGCAATAAGTTATGAGAATTTGGTGACCTTCCGCATCTGCTTTCCATTTGTTTGGGCATTTATTACATAAGGAAAGGTATGCATAAGTGGGCTGGTTACACCCCTGGCATAAGCCACGAGTGAGACCATAACCCGTGGCCTATGCCAGGGGTGTAACCAGCTCACTTATGTGTACCTTTCCTTCAGTGGACACTAAGCTCTGCTTCTGAAGACCTGTTGAGGCAAGTGAAATTCGAAATCAAATCAAATTCGTAAATTCAATGTCTAGCACCCGTGCCAGTAGACCGTAAGAGCACCATCCGAGCATGATCGCTGTTAGAGCAGCTGACTGGCTTCCATGCTGGTGGCATGTAAAAAAGCACCATTCAAACATGATCAGTACCAGTGTCGCTCTACTGCCACTTGTGCCGGTGGCACATGAAAAACATTCGAGTGAGATTGTTGCCAGTGCTGCTTGACTGGCTCCTGTGCAGATGGCATGTAAAAAAACACCATTTGAATGTGACCATTGCCAGTACTGACTGACTGGCGCTCGTGCCGGTGGTACATAAAAGCACCCACTACACTCTCAGAGTGGTTGGCATTAGGAAGGTCATCCAGCTGTAGAAAGTCTGCCAGATCAGATTGGAGCCTGGTGCAGCCATCTGGTTCGCCAGTCCTCAGTCAAATCGTCCAACCCATGCCAGCATGGAAAGTGGACGTTAAACGATGATGATGATGATGATGATGAATTTTAAACTTAACCTATATCTATATCTACATATCTCTTTTTCTCACTATATATATATATATATGTATGTGTAAAAGAGAGAGAAGTCATGCTTCTTCTTTCATATTTGAACATACTTCTAATCTATTGCTGGTCTGATAGCAGCAAATTGTGTATATATGTATATATATTTAAAGATATAGAGAAGAGCAGTTAAAAAAAGTTTGGCTTTTTTAACTGCTCTTCTTCCCCTCTATATCTTTATATATGGGTATATGTATATATGTGTGTGTGCATATATATATATATATATATAAATATTTGTGCATATGTATGTATATATAAATGTTTGTGCATATGTATATATATATATAGCAAATGAAAGATGGAAGATGGAATAGACGAGAATTTATTAATCACAACAATTGTTTCAACACATTTAGTTTGGTAATGAGAGGAAATATACTTGTACAAATAATGCATTAATTTTTTTATATGGTATCGATTTTATTTCTCAACTAAGGATATAAATTATTACCACCAAATTATTTCGAAATTATTTATAATTATTCATTGTATCTTTTAACTGAGTCATTCTTCAATTAATGTGATTTAAGTTGACTGTCTTCAATTAATGTGGATGTTATTACTTCATACATGTATGTATATCAATGCTGTATGTTTAATACTATCAGAGAAAGTGGCATGCAATTGGTCCTAATAAAGACAGCAAAACACGAAACCATTTGTTGCTGTGCAAGGAATATGCTAGAAGGATATAAATGCAATTTTCCACTATCTGAATTCCAATAATAAAAAATATGCTTACAAAATTTAGCTACTACTGTAATTCTATATTCAAGATCAATGTTAATAAGTTTTGTCATATAAAATACTAAAAAACAATTATCGTAAACAATAGCTGATATTGTTATGTCGACGGCCCCAGACTCCAGTTTGATTATAATCTTTGTTTCTGAGTGTATGTTATTAGATTAGAAAACAAATTACGATAAGATTGTATCATGGTATTACAAGAACGGAGTTATATATGAAGAAAATAAATTTCAGTTAATTAATCCTCAATGGAATTTATGCATTCAACGTCTCACATAAAAACAAACATGGATAATATGGATAATGTGGTGTTAGAATGTTGCATACCATTATTCCTAATATTTGTTACCATTGTATAAGCATACTATCCTTCTATATCATTGGATAATTGTAGTCAGGTGTAGAACAACTGTAGAACAACTAGCATGAAATGTTGTAGCAGTGGACAGAAAAATTACTTTCTCATTGGGATCTATGATTATTCTTGTCTACTCTAGGTCTGAAATTTTGGAGGAGAGGGCTAGTCAATTAGATCGACCCAGTACACAGCTGGTACAATTTATCGACACCCGAAAGTATGAAAAGCAAAGCCGACCTCCACAGTATTTGAACTCAGAATGTAAAGACAGATGAAATACTGCTAAGTATTTTACCCAGCATGCTAACGTTTCTACCAGCTTACTGCCTTTGGATCTATGATTATTGCATGAGCTTAATATCTATAATAAATTTGTTATCTTCGAGTATTGGGCACTGTTCAATATCTAAACCAAGTATGTGCTGTGTGTGTATTTATACATTAATAAATATGAGCATCTATATATGTATGCATATATACATACATGCATATATATATCATCATCATCGTATAATGTCCGTTTTCCATGCTGGCATGGGTTGCACTGCTTGACTGAAACTGGTAAGCCAGAGAGCTGCCCCAGGCTTCAGTCTGTTTTGGTTTGGTTTCTATGGCTGGATGCCCTTCCTAATGCCAACCACTCCACAGAGTGTACAAGGTGCCTTTTATGTGCCACCAGCACTGACCCCAACTACAACTTCACTTAATTTGACATATCTTCTCAAGCACAGTAAATTATCGAAAAGTCTTGGTCACTTTTCATCACCTCCATGAGATTCAACATCTGAAGATTAAATTTCACCACCTCATTCCAAGTCTTCCTTATATATATGAGTAAACTTATATATATGAGTAAACATCATTTTTGCCTGTACTTTTCCATTCTTGCATGTGTCAAATGGACTTCAATAAGCAGATTTTCAATGTTTAGATATCCTTCCTGTCACCAGTTTTAACCTCTGTGTGTGTGTGTGTATGTGTGTGTGTGTGTGTGTGTGTGTGTGTGTGTGTGTGTGTGGTGTGTGTGTGTGTGATGGCAAGTCAAAAATTATACGCACTCCTGTTTCTGTACTTTATTAAAACAAAACCATAGGTTGAACAATTAGATCAGATTTTGAGATAGTTGTCTTGCTTTTCAATGCACTACTTCCAGCAGTCCACAGCTTATTCCATTGGAGAAGGTTTTTGACTGGTCATGCAACTTCCTATTTTTCTTCATCCATAGCAAACTGAGGACTTCCTAAAGAGTGCATGAGCAAGCCAGAGAGAAGATAGTCAGAAGAGGTAAGATCTGGACTTTGTCTGTTGAATATTCAAGCAACTCAAAACCCAATTGCTCAACGGCCTCGTTCATGTTGGTAGCTGTATGTGGGTATGCATTGCCATGCAACAATGACACTTCCTTTGACAATATACCTCAGCATTTGGTGTGAATTACTGATCTCAGTTTGTTGGCCAAAATTTCACCGTAGCTAATACCGGTCACTGTAAACCCCTTTTCCAGGTAGCATTCCAGTATATGCCCTTTTGCTTAGTATTACTTTTCCTGCAAAGGTTCTCTTGTATTTCTTTTTTATTGGTGATTCTGGATGTTTCCATTGCATACTCTGGATTCTGGTTCAAAGATTTGGGCCCAGATCTCATCTGTTGTGATTATTCTTTCTAGAAAAGCTTCACCTTCATCTTTGTAGAAGTCAAGTAAGAGGCGACAGGTTTCCACATGATTAAGCTTAAGCACTTCAGTAAGCTCTATTAGCACAGACCTCATGGATTTGAAGATTATTGTGGATTATTTTGTATGAAGAACTATGACTAACTTGCAGAGAACATGCCACCTCTTTGACATTGACTCGTTAATTCACCAGAACCAGCTCTCAAGCTTATTGAATCTTCATGTCAGTGGTGATGTTGATTGGTGCCTTGTTTCTTCTTTTTGATCATCACATATACACTTCTACACAGTAGAGCACTGTCCCTGTATTGTACTGAAAGCCTGGGATGAATTTCAGCCTTTGACATACATTAATCATAGAGAAATCAAATTAGTGATCTCCGTTCTTTTTTGGTGCACACTTCCAGCTGAGCGGCTATGTTTATTCTGTAAGACAAGACCAAAAACTGGAGTGGCCAAAGTCAAACATCGGTTATGTAATCAAAAAAGAACCACCTTTGGGAATGCGAGTACAGAAAGCAGTGTATCCAATCCAAAGGAAGTTTTGATGAAAGTGCAATTAATTTTTGCCTTCCCCTTGTATATATATATATATGTGTGCGTGTACAACATTGCACTGTGCTTTACAAGTACTATGTAGTGATGTATTAAACTCACAAATCAACGTAATCTACATGGCTAGAGGCAAAGTAATGGTTGCAGCTGCGTAAGAATATATTAAGAAAAATAACTAATAAACAACACCAATGAAATATTAATATAGTCATTCCTACAGTTATTTCAATATTGCATATTTTGCTGCACCTAGGCAGTGCACGCATTGTTTCTTCAAGGAGAGTCATACTGCCTGTGCCCATAGAAGAACTTGGTCATTTAATATTAGTTTTTTTCCATGATAGCACAGGCTTAACAGTGATCTATTACCAAAGCGTCAATTATACAGGCAGATGCTCTCCCTGTTGCTAACCCTCAACTGTTTTTAAAGTTAGGGATTTGTATTCTAGTGCTGAGCTACAGAGTGATGTGTTGACTGGGAATTGTTAACATAATGTTTCTGCATTTCTACAATCAAATTCATGTGAAGATATCACAGAACGTAAACATTCAAAGAAATACAAATTTACAGCCCACACGTGTGTGTTCCAGGAGAATAATAATAATAATAACAACAACAACAACAACAATAGTGTTAAACATATGGAATTCAAAAAGGTGCCCAAGGTTGTTGATGGAACGATGGGGGATAATCTTGTGGGTGTCTCCTAAGCGAGTTGCCAGACGTCTGAGCTTCAATGTGTCTATGCCCAGGGAAGCAAGACATTCAGAGTATGGTTGATGCCTCTTGGTGGGTATTTGTCTGGTTGCACATTTCTGTGCCAAATTTTTGTTTCTTCATTTCTCAGATTGAAAGAGAAGGTTGTAACAATATTTTGATCACACACTATTGAACATTGCTTGCCACAGCTGACTAACTAGCAGAATGTGGTCAAGATGTAAAGATAATTTAGAAGCTCACTATGAAATAAAAGTTTTGTACTAAACTGAGCAAAAATGCTACAGATTCTTATGAAATGCTCTAGATTGCTTATGGATTAACTTATAAGAGTCAGGCACCTGTTATGTGGTTGCACAAGAGACCAGGCAAAGTGAGTTCACCAGGACAGCCATGATAATCCCCTGTTTTTGGCAACAAGGCATCGTCTACATCAATGGAGTTCCCTCTGACCACAATGAGTATTTTTTGGCAGCTTTGAGATTTCATTGCAAAAGGTCAGAGCTCTTCAATTTTGATCGTTGGCACCTGCACCAGGACAATGCACCAGACCACAGTTCCATCCTGGTAACCAACTGCTTCAAATACATGGGTATCACAAATGCCCGTCGCATTTACTATTACATCAAGGCAGATGGAATGGTCACTTAAGGGCTGGTTCTAATTGCACCTGTCAGTTTTAATATATATATATATGTGACTTTTGGTTATTCCTCAACACAAAGGAATGGTTGATGGAGGCTGTGACAGGGGTCCTGGACACCTTCACTTTCAAGGACTTCCTTGGGGGTTTTCATGAAGTGGCTGTAATGCTACAACCAATGCATTGAAGTCAAAGGATCCAAATTTGAATGTGATTAGAGCTTTGTACATTTTTGAAATTAATAAATGTCTCTCATGAAAAAGTCTCAAAACACATCTGCACCTTGTCTACATACATGTATCTGTGTACATGTCTGTGTGTATGTGCATGTATATACCTTTATATATATATATATGTATATATATATATATATATATATATATATATATATATATATATATATATATATATATATATGTATATATATATGCATATATATATATACATATATACACATACACTTGCGTCAGAAATTAATTAGCACTTCTCAAATTTCTACATTAAATAGGTTAAATCAATTAACCTATGAGCTGTTCAAAACGTCTTACGCGATGAGAAAACTTAGTATGGTGTGATTTCGGTCCTTGCGAGGCGCTACCTATATCTATTAAACAAAGGAAGATTTGTCTGCATCCGCACTCCAAGTTGTTGCACTGCTATGTCAACATCATAAGGCTGTAGATTCTCAAACTGCTCTGCAAACAAAGTTACGTCATCGTTCTGCGCAACAGTGAACTCACAACAAAGCAATAGTTCGAGATATGGCCACTAGGTGACAGCACATACCTTGAGTGAAGAGCAAATCAAGGGTGCTAATTAATTTCTGACGGTAGTGTATATATACATATATATACACACACACACACACACACACACATATATATACACACATATATATATATACACACATATATATATATATACATACACATATATATATATACATACACACACACACACATATATATACATATATGTATACAGTTGTGTGTACATATATGTAGATGTATATATCTATACACCCAGACACACACACACATACATATATATATACATGTATGTGTATATACATATATATATATATATGTGTATATATATACATATATATATGTGTATGTATATATATATATATGTGTGTGTGTGTTTATATATATGTGTATATGTATACACACACACATATACACACACACACAGATATGTATGTAATAATTATACAGCAGACTGCGTTTATTGGATGATATGAAATTTTTAAAGTAAGTCAAACTCACAATTTTACCCTTACTGCTTTCAATACAAATAAGTGTAAACATAACTTAAAAAATGCTTTTATCTCTCCGTGGGCAATTTTGGGATTGTCCTCTCTCTTTTCATCTCTATTTGGTGAATCATAAGAGAAATAAAAGTATTTGTTTACATTTGTTTACTCTTGTTTATATTAAACACTGTGAGGCTAAAACTGTAGATACAACACACATTTATAAGCACACACACACACACACACCACACACAAACATCGCACACACAAACACACATGGCACACACACACAAACATCACACACACAAACACACATGGCACACACACACACACACACACAAATATATATATGAGTATGTATGCCTATATAGAGAGACAGAGAGCCAGACAGTGAGAGACAGAGAAAAGCATATATGTGTATGTATATATATGTGCGTGTGTCTATTTATTTACACACACACACACACATAAATTTCATTTTTTTTATCTCTTAATTGTTTTTGTCATTAGACTGTGGCCAAACTGGGGCATCACCTCTAAAGATTTTAGTCAAACAAATTAAGACCAGTACATTTTTTTTTAATTTGAAGTCTAATATTTATACAACCAGTCTGTATTGTGAAACTACTAAGTTATAGAGATATTAGGACACCAACACCAGTTGTCAAGCAGTGATGGGAAAGAAACACAGACACAAAGACAACCACGTACATAAATATATATATATATATATAAAACTCAACTTGTGTGTCTGTGTGTGTATCTGTGTGTGTGTCTGTGAGTTTAACTTCCCGGCACATCTCCTCCTAGCCAACAGATCGTACAACTACCAAAAATGGGTCACTTAAAGTTTAGGCGAATGAAAATTGAACTGCACTATTTCTGTTCCGAAATTCATCTCGGAAGTGCAAAAATCGATAATGTGTTTGTTTAGGCCTTATCCCATGCATTGAATAGTGAACTTTACTCAGTCAGCTGTTTGACGTGAACTGTGTTCACCACGCGTGCAAGCATGTGTAAATTGCATGAAAAATAAAAAATCAAGATATAAAAATGAATCGCCGTAAACATTGTAGAAATTCGGCAAAGAAATGAATTTTTGGGATGTAGCCTGGAGAGTTTTTTCGTATTAATCATTTGGACTTTGTGAACACATACCAATTGTTTTCACAACATTTTTAACGCTTTGGATTAAATGTGACCATTTTGCAAAACCGGGCAATACTGCTAGTATATATATATATATATATATATACTGTCCTTACCTTCGAAACACACTTTGAGTCGAACCAGGGACAGCTGATGAAGGGGAATTTTCCTTGTATTGTTTGTCCTGTACTCTGTTTTTCATTGTTTAAAAAAAGTCCGTTTCCTTGTTTGATTTTATGTTCTCGTCTCTCGTTGTGTTCTACGTTTATTTGTGATGTCCTGTACTCTTATATATATATATGTATGCATGTATATATACATGTAGATGTAAGTATGTACATATATGTATGTATATATGGATATATTTTATTTATTTATTATATTACTATATATATATATATTATATATATATTATTATATATATCTATATATATATATATATAATATATATATATATATATATATTATATTATATATATATATATATATATATATATATATATATATATATATACTAACAGTATTACCCGGCTTTTCAAAATGGTCATATATATATATACATGTCTTTCATTTGTTCCTTCTTCTAGCAGCCCTTCCACACTTTGTTCATTCCACTCTTCATTCTTTCGTTCCCTCTCTCTCACATTTCCTGGCCTTCTCTTCATTGCTCCCTTTCCTTCTTTCACTTCACTGTGTCTCTTTCATTTTTTTCTCGTCCCTCCTAATTCTTATATATATATATATATGGTTTTTGCATGCACCTATATGTACACACACACACACACATATATATATATATGGTTTTTATCCAAAATCGAGACAAATGCCATTCCTCCATGTAATCAGCTTGAAAAATTGTTAGGTTATTAAGATATTTTTCTTAACATGAAACTAATGGTAGCCTTAATACACAAATAAATAAATTCTATCTACCAATGCGGTGCTGAGCACTCATTTTCATCATTTGACATTTGTGTGTGTGTGTGGTTGTAGAGATCACTTCATAACCACATGGATCCATGTTTTATTTCACTGCATGGTGCATGAGGCTAGTGTCTTTCACTCAGGCTGCCCATTATCTTATGAGTGAAATTGGTAGATGGAAACTTTATGGCAGTCTGTCATGTATGCATACACAGACATAAAAATAAATACGCCCATATAAAGCCTAGCCAGGCTCATGGACCCGGTTTCCTGATTTCTATGGTGTATGTGTTCCCCAGCTGGACGGGACGCCAGTCCATCACAGCGTCACTCATTTTTGCCAGCTGAGTGGACTGGAGCAACGTGAAATGAAGTGTTTTGCTCAAGAACGCAATGCATCGCTCGGTCCAGGAATTGAAACCACAATCTTACGAACATGATGCTGACGCCCTAACCACTAAGCCACGCGCCTCCACATCCACACATATATGATTATATAATATGCATAATATATATATAACCATTATATACATATTCCATACACACATATTCATGATGCATATATCTAATGTATAACATACATAATATACATAATATATACAATATAATATATACAATGTAAAGTATAATAGCTATCTCAATATGGCTAACCACAAAGGGGGTGTGTTTCTGTAGCTTTTAGCCCCAGGAGATCATCGTCTCCAGCTGGCTTTAGGCACACTATCTGTGCCCTTATGGTATTTGCAAAGGGAGGCCATCCCTTTCTCGTAAGCCTAAGCGATACACACCGGACCGCGGTTTTGAGGTTATTGCCTCTTATCAACGGGCGGTAATCACCGAATCACGAAAGAAAAAGCCTGTTTGCAAATATATAAGTGTTTTTCTAGTGACTTCTGACACTGATTTCGAAAAACTGACTGTAAGCATTATTAAATCTCAGAACGAGATGTAAACAGTAAGCACTCGACAATGTAAAGTATAATAGCCATCTCAATATGGCTAACCACAAAGGGGGGGTGTTACTGTAGCTTTTTAGCCCCAGGAGATCATCGTCTCCATAAGAGCACAGACAGAGTGCCTAAAGCCAGCTGGAGACGATGATCTCCTGGGGCTAAAAAGCTACAGTAACACCCCACTTTGTGGTTAGCCATATTGAGATGGCTATTATACTTTACATTGTCAAGCAATTACTGTTTACATCTCGTTCTGAGATTTAAAAATATATACAATATATCTCTTGTATACATATGACTGTAAACAACAGTAACAACAATAATCTTTATAATTTATAATTTCATAATGAATAAATTTAAATTTTCAATTTCTGTTTTGATTTTTTTTTTGTTTCGATAATAATTATCATCATCATCATCATCATCATCGTTTAGCGTCCATTTTCCGCGCAAGCACGGGTTGGACGGTTCAACCGGGGTCTGGGAAGCCAGGGGCTGCACCAGGCTCCAGTCTGATCTAGCAGTGTTTCTACAGCTGGATGCCCTTCCTAACGCCAACCACTCCGTGAGTGTAGTGGGTTCTTTTTACGTGCCACCTGCACAGGTGCCGGGGGAGTCTGGCATCGGCCACGATCGGTTGGTGCTTTTAATGTGCCACTGGCACGGAAGCCAGCCAAGGCGGCGCTGGCATCGGCCACGTTCGGATGGTGCTTTTTATGTGCCACCGGCACAGAAGCCAGTCGAGGTGGTGCTGGCATCGGCCACGTTCGGATGGTGCTTTTTATGTGCCACCGGCACAGGTATCACAACTACTATTTCCATCGATGTTCATGTACTTCTTTAAAACTAATGATTTTTCTTTTCGTTACCAGTGTATTTTTACCCCCATCATCATCAGGATTCACACCAAGGTGCATATGTTCATCAATGCATGCATCTATACATTTATACATACTTGCATTTACCTGTGTATATATGAATATGTATGCTGGCTGCTCTTTTATGCATATGTGTGTGTTTGAGTGTGACTAAATATTTCGAGTACATGTGGCCACATGTATGATGTGTGTGGGAGTCTGTGTACATAAGCACATGGAAACACATATGTGGTTGTGTTGGTGTCTATGTCTCTGAGTGTGTCTGTGTAAAACCATAAAAGTTCTTCATAAACTTAGATTTTCTCAATTTCATGAAATTCTGGTTTGCCATGGAATTCAAATTGCTCTCGAGGAAGAGAGCTTAGGTCAATAAATCCTATTACATCAAGGCAGATGGAATGGTCACTTAAGGGCTGGTTCTAATTGCACTTGTCAGTTTTAATATATATTTAATTTAGTTGGCTTACTGGTGCAAAAAGCTGCTTGTCATTCGATTGCTTATGATTATAGATGCTTTACAACACTTGTAAGTCACTGCAGCTGCTTCTTCCAGATTTAATATGCTGTAGGTGGTAAACAGAGAATCTACAGGAGTGAAAGATATAGCAGTAATGCAGCAGTTATGGTTTCCACCCTCATAAACTAAAATAAGCTATAGTTACTTTCAAGTTTTCGCCCGCTAACAAAACAATAAATAAGCTTTTAAAGAATCTCTTGTCTTGCTCATAGTAACCAATAGCTTCTCCTTCAATGGGCTTCTTGCTAATTTTAAGATATATGGGCAAGCATGTTTAACTGTCACGAGTTTTAGGAAGCCTTCCTTTAACAAAACACACGTTGATCATCGTAGCTGAAAGATTTGAATTATTGTTTTGTGAGACCAGCTACTTCAATAATACATGTCTTCCTAAATCTAACTGGATTTGCCCTAAACCAATTTTAAATTTCCTCAATGAATAATTATGGTTGTCCTTCCATTTGAAATTGTCATAGCTGCACTTTATAACTGACACTTTCTTTTAGAACCAAAAAATACTTTTGCTCTGATCCATTGCTGACCTTCACTAATGCTCAAGCGTGATTCATATCAATTACTCCTCAAATATCTTTATCTCCTACTTGTTTCTGTCATTGAAATGTGGTTATGCTGGGACACTGCCTTAAATGGTTTTTAGTAAAATGAATCAATGCAAGTGGTTTCCATTTTTAAATTTGGAACTCATTCTGTCAGTCTCTTTTACTGGATTCTTCTTATTCTTCTTCTTAATCCTTTTTGCACCTTGTTGATCATAGGGCCTCGACAGTTGTTTTCCACTTTTTGCAGTCATTGGCGTGTTTCTTGGCTGCTTCCTATGTCAGACTGGTGGTTCTGGGCTCACCCAAAATGCTCCGCTTCCATGGCTGCTTAGGGCATCCTCACTTCCTTTCCTTTTCCCCTGTGGGTTCCAGTTAAGTGCTTGTTGTGTCACATTTGAGGGTTCTTTCCACAGCGAGTGTCCAATCCATGGTTCTTTCCACAGTGTATGTCAGATCCATTTACTGGATGATACTCAAGAAAAGTTAGGACATTTACTGGATGATACTCAAGAAAAGTTAGGACAGTCAAGGCTAGAGCACCAGTTGAACAAAGTAATGTCTCAGTCGATGTTGCTGTTGTTAAGCCTTAAGTCAATCTTACAACCTATGAGTAAAGATAGTCAAGCCATCTCACAACACCATCATTTTTCTGTCATGCACAATGTATCAAGGACTACAACATTGTTTTCTACTCTAGGCACAAGGCCCAAAATTTTTGGAGAGGCAGGCCAGTCGATTAGATCGGAGATGGTCTAATGAATGGGACCTGTGTCTGAACATGTCAAAGTGCTGTCATCTGCCTGTTGGCTCTCCTCCTGCAACTCAACTTGATTTCGAGCCGGGTTGTCTGCTGCTGGAGAGGACTGATCAGGTAAAGGACCTGGGTATCTTGATGGATTTCTCCTTTTCGCCTTCGGCCCAGTGCATCCAGAACGCTCACAGCAGCCATATTCCTACTGCTCTATGTCACGCTGGTGAGACCCATATTGGAGTACGGGATTCAAGCCTCTTCTCCTTATCTCCTCAAAGATATACAGCATCTTGAAAGAGTCCAGAAGCTGGCTACCTGCATGGTTCTTGGTCTCAAGAATTTGTCTTATGAAGAAAGGCTGAAAACGCTCGACCTTTATTCTCTAGAAAAACGACGACGCCGTGGTGATCTCATTCTTGCTCACAACATCATAAGCGGAAAGTGTAACCTCTCGAAAGAGCTGTTCTTCACTCCTGCTCCAGAGCGTTGGCTGCGGGGTCATTCCGAAAAGCTCTATCTGTGATGATTTCATCTCAATCGAAGGAGAGGGGCTTTCTCCGTCCGGGTTGCGGATCCATGGAATAAGCTGCCGGACGAGATGGTGAAGATGCCGACGACCGCTCGGTTCAAAGTTTCCCTTGACCACATATGGCCTGAACTCTTTACATGAACACCACCCTGTACATAATTCCATGTCCCCCTACATGGCCTTGCGTTTTGCTTTTTGAGCCAAAAAATTAACTAACTAACTAACTAACCCCAGCACACAACTGGTACTTAATTTATAGAACCTGAAAGGATGAAAGGCAAAGTCAACCTCGGTGGAATTTGAACTCAGAACGTAAAGACAGATAAAATACCTATTTCTTTACTACCCACAAGGGACTAAGTACAGAGAAGACAAACAAGGACAGACAAACGGATTAAGTCGATTATATCAACCCCAGTGCATAACTGGTACTTATTTAATCGACCTCAAGAGGATGAAAGGCAAAGTCGACCTCGGTGGAATTTGAACTTAGAACGTAGCGGCAGAGGAAATACCACTAAGCATTTCGCCCGGCATGCTAACATTTCTGCCAGCTCACCATCTTTCAAGGACTACAACATTAGCCAATGTGTTCTCTTTTTTAAGATAGTTGAATACAGTACGAGGAAGATATGGCATCTCTTTTTAGTAGCTCATTCACTGGATCTGTTAATGTTTTCTCTGCCAATGTCATCTTACCAAAATTTCAAAATGAACATGAATCACATATTACTGACAAATGGTACTGGTGTAGCAGAAATGATAAGTTAACTCGCTAAATTATCCTGTAATTCTATTATTTCAACCAGATTTTCAACATATAAAATGCATCGGGTAGTGAACAATGTTAATAAAGCAAGATTATGCTAGCTGTAAATGGACCACATTACTGCAAACTATATCCTGTCATGTTCAGGTCATATAGAATCACCTTTATGTTCTTGCGGAGATTATTCAGAAACTTTATAGTACTATATGGGAAAGCAAGACAGAGAGAGAGAGAGAGAGTGAGAGAGGAGGGACTTAGTGAGAGGGGTGAGAGAGGGCAGAGAAAATGAGAAAAAAAGTAGAGAAGAGGAGAGAATGAGAGGGAGAGGAAAGCGAGTGAGAGGGGTGAGAGACTGAGAGAAAAAAATGAGAGAGAAGAACTTGGTCCTCAAAAGGTTACTAAGTTTGGAAGTATGATTCATTCTCAGAGATTATGCTATTCAACAATAAGAACTTCTAATACGAAGAGGCTACAAAAGGATTTAACAACAGAAGCATGCAGTTATTCTTTGTACTTTTTTGCTTTTAGTTTTCATGCCTTTTGCTTTTTATTCTTTTATTCTTATATATAAAGGGTCTTATGGCCCTATTTTACTCTGTCATAATCTTCTGATTTCATCCAATTTAATTTACATAAACATCACACACACAGAAATTTTTTCTTGCTGTCTCTCCCTTTTAGTCAACTCTCAATCCTTTCTGTTGAAGAGCATAGACTTGAAATGTCAAAGACTTTTTCATTCCTCCTGAGCATCAAACTAACATCCCTGGTTGTTGTTCCCTCACCTGCCTTCATCTTTTGTTTTCTGTGAATTTGAATTGTATATATTATGTATGAATTATATATATATATGACGCATCGGATGTGGTGTGCAGGAGAGACATTTGCATTGGCATGGTCACATACTATGGATGGATGAGGAGAGATGTATGAAGAAATGCCACTCCCAAACAGTTGAAGGAATCTGGGATAGAGGTAGACCCAGAAAGACATGGGATGAGGTGGTCAAGCATGACCTTCAAACATTGGGTTTCACAGAGGCAATGACAAAAGACTGATACCTCTGGAGATATGCTGTGATTGTGAATACTCGACAAATGAGGTGAGTTCATGGCTCACAGAACGGCCTGCTATGCTTACCTTGGATCGTAGGGTGACCTGCTGTGCTTGAGGAGACCTATTGAGTCAAATACATTAACATCAAATTAAAATTCAAATGGAAATTGTAGTTGTGATATCTGTTCCGGTGGCACGTAAAAAACACCATCCAAACGTGGCAGATGCCAGTGCTGCTGGACTGGCATGTAAAAAGCACCCACTACACTCACGGAGTGGTTGGCATTAGGAAGGGCATCCAGCTGTAGAAACACTGCCAGATCAGACTGGAGCTTGGTGCAGCTTCCTGGCTTCCCAGACCCCGGTTGAACTGTCCAAGCCATGCTAGCATGGAAAACGGACGTCAAACAATGATGATGATGATGATATATCTGTGTGTGTGTATGTGTACATGTATATATATGTATGTGTGTGTTTGTATATATATGTATGTGTGTGTATGTATATATATGTATGTGTGTGTATGTATATATATGTATGTATGTGTGCATAAACACACACATGCACACACATACACACAACAGGTTTCCTCACAGTTTTCAGCTACCAAATCTACTCACAAGGTATTGGTCAGCTCAGGGCTATAGCAGGAGACACTTGCCCAAGGTGACACACAGTGAGACTGAAACCCTAAACTTAGGGTGCAAAGGGACCTTCTTAACCACACAACCATGCTTGTGCCTTTGTCTCTATATTTTTTTTTTTAAATACATAAATATATTTCTGTATATTGAATTTAACAAATAAAAACAAAAGGTTACTTCAATGACAATAATTCTCTTAATATATACTGACAATGTGCTTCATTTAGTTTTCGGTATAACAAAGAATTTGGAGTAGTCTAGCTAAATAACTTTTTCATTACTAAGTTGGTGTCTCGAACATAAGTTAACAAAAGGTTTCTAAGATAAAATTATGATTAAACATCTAAATTTAACACTTTCATCCCTGATACATGTGAAACCATTTCTAATCTTAGATGAAAATTTCATTATTACCTGACAGGTAATATTAGATGTCAGCAAGTAAACATGTCTTTTATTAAGTTGAAAGTTAGTTATTTACTTAAAGTGCTAATAATTCTTGACTCTGTTGAATATTAAAACACAATGGCAGAATTATTTTTGTTAGGAATATGGTTACAAGGTGTTTTAAATATGGACTTTTTTAAAATAGATGGTTTTTATTTTGTAGAATTAAGATGTAAGGCATAAAGTTGAGAAGTTCGCTTCTCTACTAATGGTTTTAGGTTGTCTTCAGGTTCAGTCTCGCTGTATGACACCTTTGGTAAATATCTTCTACTATAACCCCAAGATGTCCAAAGCTTTGAGATTGAATTTGGTAGTAAATTAATCCTGAAAGAATCCTTCATATGTGTGTGCATGCATGTATGGGTGTGGGTGCATGTGCATAGGTGTGCATGTGTGCATATGCATGCATGTGTGCATTTGTATGTATGTATGTGTGCAGGTGTGTATATATGTGTCTGTATGCATTTGTGTGCATATGAAGGCACGTGGCTTAGTGGTTATGGTATTTGGATCATGACTTAAAGGTGTAAGTTCAATCCCTGGTGATGCATTGAGTCCATGAGCAAGACACTTTATTTCACATTTCTCCAGTTCACTCAGCTGACAAAAATGAATGGTACCCATAATGCAGATAGTCATATTCTGTGTCACACTGAATTGACCTGAGAACTAAATTAAGGGCATTCATGTCTGTGGAGTGCTCAGCCAGTTTCCTGTTAATGTCATGAGCAGGCTGTTCTGTTGATTGGACCAACAGGAATGGAACCCACATTGTCATAACTGATGGAGTGCCCCCAACATAGCTTGACAAATGATGCTGGTGTGTTTACGTCCCAGTTCAGCAAAATAGACCGATAGAATAAGTCCTAGGGTCGATTTGCTCAACTAAAGGTGGTGCTCCAGCACGGCCACAGTCAAATGACAGAAACAAGTAAAAAAGTAAAAGAGTAAAAGAGTAATACATAACCCCCCACACACACAGCTAAACATAAGCCCACACACACACACAGAGCTAAACATAACGCACATACATAAGCACACGCACACAGCTAAATAAAATGCACATACATAACCACACACATACACACACATGCAGC
>NC_043005.1:71383052-71393052 GCF_006345805.1 Octopus sinensis
TGCTGAGGCAGTTATGAAAGGCTATCAAGACCAAACGCCCAGGAAAACTGATGAAAGGGATCTTGTGTCAACAGGACAATGCTCCAGCACTCAATCCTTGGGTTCAATGGCTGTTGTGCATGACTGTGGCTCTCAACTGATTGATCAGCCTCTGTATTCTCATGATTTCAGCCCATCTGACGATCATCTATTCCTCAGTATGAAAAAACCCCACTTGAATGGGAATTAGTATAGCAGTGATGATGATGATATCATATCTACTGTTGATGACGTTTTTGATCTACAGGAAGAAAGCATCTTCACCAATGGCATCCAAACATTGCAGCACAGGTGGGAGAATACTCAAGCAATAAAATAACCTAAAATTTACATTTGTAGAAATACAGTGAACTGTCCTCTGTATAATAAATACTTCAAAAGAATGTTGATGTATGTAACAGACATTTTAAACACCTTACTGAAATTTAATATGATATTTATGTTTAATTCATTGCACATTTACTCATTCAGGTATACATAGGAAGTGGAGATGTGTGGCTTAGAGGTTAAACTGTTGAGCTCATGATTGCAAAATTGTGGTTTGATTCCCAGATGGGTGATGTGTTGTATTCTTGAGTAAAACATTTCCTTTTACATTGCTTCCGTCCACTTAGCTGATAAAAATGAGTAACCCTGTGATGGACCAGCATCACATCCAGGTGTGTTTATTATATGCCACAGAAATCATGAAATTAACCTTATGAATCTTTATGACTCATGAAAGAGCTTCACCCATTTTTTAAATCCCTAGATAGAAACACAACCCCCACCTGGGTGTCAAAGTTTATCTGGAACCTAAAGGACTATTGTATTGATAACCCTGCTATTAGGTGAACCATTGCCATTAAGGTAAGCAAATAGACCAGACAAGGCATCAAATAAAACTTATGTATTTCTGTTTTGTTCGACTTTGTCAGTAGAATGTACCCACTGGCATTTACACACTAAGACAAAATCCATTGCCATTGATATAGGAAAACAATGACTGAAAAACCACTGATGTTACAATTACTGTGGTTAACAATGAGTACAGGGTATTGACAAAGCCTAATGAGCCAAAATACACATCTGGCACTCTCGCTGCCACAGTTGGATAGCTTCCATCTGGTACTGATGCATTTGTGTTTTGAAACTCAGTATGTCCGTAAGGGATATTATCTCCAGACAAGTACCGCAGTTGATATCTGCTGTTCATAATGTATAGTAGGATACACAGATGGCTATTGTAATTTAATGCTACTTCTGTTGCACACTGAGATTTATATACACACACACACATACACACACACGCACACACACACACATGCTCACATATACATACACACGCACACTCACTCACAGAAATGCATATAGGCAGAGCATTTAACCAAAGAAACCTTGTCAAAGCAGACAGCAGAGCTTGGCATAGTCCTCTGGCTTGCCAGCAATTGTCAAATCCTCCAAACCATGCCAGCATGGAATGCAGATACTGAATGATGATAATGATGGGGATATATGCACACACACACACACACAGGCACATGCACACACACACACACACACACGCATGGTTCTAATTTGTACATAAAACAGGAAAAAAGAAAGAACAGCGACAGGTGAGATAACAACAAACAATATGTATTAGTGTGACGTTCAGAAACAATGGCAAACTCTTTGACATTTTAAGCCTACACTCTACGACAGAAAAGAATGAGGAGAGAAAAACAGACAGAGAGACGAAAAAAATAGAGAGAGAAAATAACGTGTTTGGATTAATATTTGCACAAGTTGAATGGAAATTGTAGTTGTGATACTCATGCCAGTGGCATGTAAAAAGCACCATCTGAATGTGGCCAATCCCAGCGCTGCCTTGATAGGCTTCTGTGCCAGTGGCACGTAAAAAGCACCATCCGAGAGTGGCCGTTCACCAGCTTCCTCTGGCCCCTGGGCCGGTGGCACATAAAAATAACCCACTACATTCACAAAGTGGTTGGCATTAGGAAGGGCATCCAGCTGTAGAAACACTACCAGATCAGACTGGAGCCCGATGCAGCCTCCTAGCTGTCCAGACCCCAGTCAAACCATCCAACCCATGCTAGCATGGAAAACGGACGTTAAACGATCATGATGATGATGAGGCTGATGATGATGATATATATATATATATACACACACACACACACATAAATATACTTTTGGTGTGAATTCTTTTGTTATATGGCGCCAAATTTTACAATCTTGTAAATAATGATAATGGTATTTATATAAGCTTAAAGCTTATAGCAACCACCGTGCTATGACAAAGGAAAATAGTCTAATAATGGGGCATAGAAGCCCTCAAGTCCCACGTGGATGGGAAAGCCTACATTTTTCTGTTGAAGGCTTATATGCCCCTTTATTAGACTATTTTCCTTAGTCCTTACACGGTGATTGCAATAAGCTTTAAGCTTATATAAATATCATATATATATATATATATATATAATATATATATATATATATATAATATATATATATATATATATATTTATATATATATATAATATATATATATATATATATATATATATATTTATTATATATATATATATATTTATATATATACACATATGTATATACATGCACACACATATATATATACATAGCTATTTAAAATATATACAATGGGCTTCTTTCAGTTTCCATCTAAGAAACTCATTCACAAGGCCTTGGTTGGCCATAGGCTATAGTAGAAGACACTTGCCCAAGGTGTCACACAGTGGGACTGAACTCAGAAGCATGTAGTTGGTAAGCAAGCTACTTACCACACAGCTACTCCTGACACAATGTTAGAAATAAGATGGCTTTAAACATCATCATCACCATTGTTGTTTTAACATCCACTTTGCCATGCTTACGTGGGTTGGACAGAATTTGTTCAGGCAGATTTTCTTAGGCCAGAAGCCCTTCTTGCCAACCCTCACCTTTTTTCCAAGCAAGATGATGTTTCCCTACAGGCAGACATGTGGAAAACATGTCAGCCTGTAGGGAAGGCGGCGAGCTGGCAGAATCGTTAGCACGCCAGGCGAAATACTTAGCGGTATTTCGTCTGCCATTACATTCTCAGTTCAAATTCCACTAAGGTCGACTTTGCCTTTCATCCTTTTGGGGTCAATAAATTAAGTACCAGTTACGCACTGGGGTCGATGTAATTGACTTAATCCCTTTGTCTGTCCTTGTTTGTCCCCTCTATGTTTAGCCCCTTGTGGGCAATAAAGAAATAAGACATGTTTTCCACAGAAGACTGGAAACAAAACAAAACCCATTGTATGATGGTGACATTCATTTACAATTGTCGCTCAATGCTGAAGCAAGAAGACACCAACTCACACACATACAAATAGGTTTTGTGTCTTGGGTGGATCATTATGCCAGTACATTTGTTTAATTGGTGCAATGACCCTCCCAAGCCACAACAAGATTTTGTTTCAACACACGTATTCACAACAAGAATCTTGCAAACCACATACAAAAGCAATATATATATATATATATATAATATATATATATATATATATATATATATATATATATATATGTAAAGGTGAGTTCAATTAAAGGTTATATATACATGTACACACACACACACAGACATACACACACATACACACATGTATATGTGATAAAAAAGACAAGGTAGAAAATGCTAAAATAATTTTATAAAAAACGTTTAAGTACCAGTTTCAGTCATTGAGACTTTTTCAACTGTAATTATGGAAAACAATTAAATTTTGGAAAAATTAAAAGAAAAGCTATGGAGATGTACTTGCATAGCAAGTGATCTGATCTGAGATCGTGTGCTGGAATGAAAACAATTGCAGCCTGGAAGGTGTTTATAAGCCATTTAAGAAACACACAAAAACCGTTAGATTCACTTCAGCATTTAAATTTAATTTGCCAAAATATATTCATCACTTTGAGACTGCGACCTGTTCACTGACAAAATTCCGTGCTGCATCTCTTCAAAAAGAAAAGTTTTGTAGAAGAAAAGTTTTTTAAAAGAATATTTGCATAGTGTTCGAATACAAGGGGCATTTTCCTTGTTCCTGCCTGTTTCTGTCTCTCTTGTTTACTCTTGTGGGTTCAAGGTCGTTGTGGGTTGGAGGTCGTCTATATATATATATATATATATATATATATATATAAAGGTGAGTTCAATTAGAGGTTATAGAAACCATCTAAGGGACATTTGTATCCAATGAATTATTGGTTTATTACCTGTGTGAGTATGGGTATTAGTATTAATGTTCATAAATGATAGGTAAGAAAAGGAATAAACTGAAGTTTATCTTTATTTAAGGAAATAGAAGAAAATGGAAATAAAATTGATAATTGATAACATCAATTATTATCTATTATTTATTTTTATTATTTATTGATCACAAAAATAATAATTACATAAATAATAATTGATGTTTATCAATTATGAATTTTATCTCCATTTTCTTAATTTTTCTTTTATATATATAATATATATATATATATATATATAAAGGTGAGTTCAATTAGAGGTTATAGAAACCATCTAAGGGACATTTGTATCCAATGAATTATTGGTTTATTACCTGTGTGAGTATGGGTATTAGTATTAATGTTCATAAATGATAGGTAAGAAAAGGAATAAACTGAAGTTTATCTTTATTTAAGGAAATAGAAGAAAATGGAAATAAAATTGATAATTGATAACATCAATTATTATCTATTATTTATTTTTATTATTTATTGATCACAAAAATAATAATTACATAAATAATAATTGATGTTTATCAATTATGAATTTTATCTCCATTTTCTTAATTTTTCTTTTATATATATATATATATATATATATATGAAAAAACAAGTCAAAAATAGAAAATGCTAAGATAATTTTATAGTGAATCTTTCAGTACCGGTTTCGGTCATTTTGAGACCTTTTCAACTGTAACGATTAAATGATTAAATTTAGAAAAATTAGAAGAAAAGTTTTTTTAAAGGAATATTTCTATAGTAGTGTTCAGATATAAGTGGCATTCTGCCTTTCTCTGACTCCCTTGTTTGCACTTGTGTGTTCATTTTCTCGAACACACAAGTGCAAACAAGGGAGTCAGAGAAAGGCAGAATGCCACTTATATCTGAACACTACTATAGAAATATTCCTTTAAAAAAACTTTTCTTCTAATTTTTCTAAATTTAATTATTTAATCGTTACAGTTGAAAAGGTCTCAAAATGACCGAAACCGGTACTGAAAGATTCACTATAAAATTATCTTAGCATTTTCTATTTTTGACTTGTTTTTTCATATATATCAACTCGTGTGTTCCTTTCCACCCTTATACATATATATATATATATATATATACACATACATATACATATACGACAACATAGCCAAGGCTGTGTGAAGTTTTTAGGACATTTATAAAGCGAGTCTTACAGCTGTTTCTGGGATATTAGCGATATCCCTTCATCAGAGTCGATGTGAGATGGTTAAATAGAGGGAAATATTAGAGTTCAATATAGGAGTTATTTTGGAAAAGGAAGCAAATAAGGAGTATATAGGGAACTAGGAGAATGAATGTAGACATAAAAATAAAAATGTATAAAGATGTTATAGTTGTAGTTCCGTTATCCAAGGAAAGTGGTGTATAGAAATGGTAGAAATGCTTCATGTCCTTGGTGTCATCACAAATGGAAGTGTGGGGACGTAGATTCCATGTGTTGTTAATTCAAAGGGGTCTTGTAGTGTGAATGAAAATTTGAGAATGTAGTGATAGTATTAAGTGGATAGAGAAGGGAGAAGAGATGTGTATTTTAAAATGAAGAGAGAGGTCAAAGGAAAATGTGAGAAAAGAAGGGGAGAAAGAAGAAGGGAAAATGAAAAGAAAAGAAAATGAAAAAAGGGTAAGGAAGTGAAAAAATAAATAAAAAATGAAGTGTTAGTTGGTGGTCAAGATATTAAGAGGAGGGATGAAAGAGAAGTAGGAGAGGGGTAGGAAGAGATAAGAATGTAAGTAATGAATATGTGTGTGGGGTGTGAGGTAGAGTGTTATGTTAGAATGGCATTAAGGGATTGGTACCTAAAAAGGTATAGGAGGCGGTGGGGTTTCTAAAGTGAGTAATAAACCACAAAATGGAAGGGGTGAATACTAAGAATGGTCAAGTTTCTATAAATAGACTTATATATTTATACAGACAGAATACAGACAGACAGATAGATAGATAAATAGATAGATGGATAGGCGTGGGAATGGCTGTGTGGTAAGTAGGTTGCTTACCAACCACATAGTTCCAGGTTCAGTCCCACTGTGTAGCACCTTGAGCAAGTGTATTCTATAGCCTTGGGCTGGCCAAAGCCTTGTGAGTGGATTTGTAGACAGAAACTGAAAGAAGACCGTTGTATATATGCATATATATATATGTGCGTGTGTGTATGTGTTTGTGTGTCTGTGTTTCCCCCCCCCCCAACGTTGCTGATGTGTTTATGTCCCCGTAACTTAGTGGTTCAGCAAAATAGACCGATAGAATAAGTACTGGGCTTACAAAGAATAAGTCCTGGGTTGATTTGCTCGACTAAAGGCGGTGCTCCAACATGGCCACAGTCAAATGACTGAAACAAGTAAAAAGAGTAGAGATTGGTAGATATTTACACAATGGACTTCTATCATTTTTCATTCACTAAATTTTCTAACAAGTCTTTGGTTGGCCCAGGGCTATACAAAAAGAGATACTTTCCCAATACTTAAGAATTTAATTTAACCCAGAACGAAATAGCCAGTAATTTTGATCTATTGATTTGTGAAGCATGCAAGACAAAATTGTTTCTAGCAGCATTTGAACTCAGTTTGCAAAATAAGATAACTAGAATCCAGTGATTCCAACATCTTCAACTCCAATAGTAGTTCTACCATGAAATGCATCTGGCTGTCTCTTTTAGAGAAACTGTTCAGATACGTGTGCTGTCTTCTCTGTGATACCATACATATGTTGCCTTTATTGTAACTATTGTCAAGTTGTCAAGTAAAGTTGGATTAATTTGTGTTCATGGTGATTTATTCACAGAAATATCCCCAAAATACAATAGGTATATGTCATGTTTGTTTAGTAGGTGTGTGTCTATATATGTGCATATTTGTATACGCATGCACATATATGTGCATGTGTATGTGTGTATACATATAGATATATACATACATATACATATATATATATATATAGATATATATATATATATATTCATATAGAGGTTTATAAATATGTATATAGGTGCAGGAATGGCTGTGTGGTAAGTAGCTTGCTTACCAACCACATGGTTTCACGTTCAGTCCCACTGCATGGCACCTTGGGCAAGTGTCTTCTACTATAGCCTCGGGCTGACCAAAGCCTTGTGAGTGGATTTGGTAGACGGAAACTGAAAGAAGCCCATCATATATATGTATATGTATGTATGTATATATATATGTGTGTGTGTGTGTATTTGTGTATCTGTGTTTGTCCTCCAGCATCGCTTGACAACCGATGCTGGTGTGTTTACGTCCCCATAACTTAGCGGTTTGGCAAAAGAGACTGGTAGAATAAGTACTAGGCTTACAAAGAATAAGACCTGGGGTTGATTTCTTCGACTAAGAGCAGTGCTCCAGCATGGCCACAGGCAAATGACTGAAAGAAGTAAAAGAATAAAAGAAAAGAAAGAAAAAATGAATATATACACCCATACATATCAATACATACATATGTACATATATCATGCATATATATATATATAATTTTAAAAAAAATGGAGAAAACAGACAAGAAAATACAATGATGCAAGGACATGGTACATAAGAGGCTCAGAGAAGGAAAGAAAGGGTGTTTTATGTTTCAAGCAAAGCTCTTCTTCAGAAACAGGAGACAGAGGAAAGTCCTAGAGAAAAGGAAGACGGAGGAAAAACAATTGCCAACAGTCCACATGTGGTTACATTTTGGAATGAATGGAAGTAGATGGACAAAAAGAAAGTACTTTCTGTGACAGAAGAGTGTGAAGAAAGGTCGGCAACCATGTGTATGTGTGGGTGTGCGTGTGTGCATATAGTGGTAACACATATACATATATATATACATACATAAATGTATGTGCGTGTGCATATGTGACAACTGTACTGCTAGTCATAGTATATTCGTAGAGTGCAAATGGAAGCAAACACGCCAACACACACACATGTATGTGTATATATGCAGTGAAACCTTGGTTTACAAATTTAATTCATGCCTGAAGGCTCTTCGTCAAATGAAATGTACGTAAACTGAACCATTTTATTTATTTTACAGAGAAAATTCATGAGGGCATGGTAAATTCGTGCAGAGGTATGCAATGAGCTAGACAACAACTGACACCATTCGGCTGATATTCTCAGCTTTATGCCAACAGAGTTAACGGAAAAATACAAACATACACAGAAGTCTATCAATCAATGAATCTAGCTATCTATCTGATATTCTCAGCTTCACGCCAACCATTGCTGCCAGCTTGCATGTAAATTGCACAAAACACCCTTGCCACCCAAAATAATTTTTCATGTTCGAAAAGTTGGTTGTAAACCAAATTATTCGTGATCACAGACATTTGTAAACTGAGGCACTATTGTGTATATGTATGCATGCATGTATGTATAAATATATATACAGTGCAGCTATGACTGTGCGTTTAGGAATTTAAGAAGTTTGCTTCCCATCAATGAGGTTACAGTTCCAATGCATGGCACCTTGAGTGAGATTCTTTTACTCATGAGTGGATTCGATTGAGTTTCAGGATTTGAGACAATTGTATAGATTCTTCGTGTGTTTTGGATGGCATGAGGAGAACAGTAAGTATTGTTAAGAATCTGTTTGTCTGTAGTGAATATCTGTTTCAATGTTTTTATCTCTTTTGATGGTTAGTATTACAGGAATGGTAGTTGAGTTTTACTGTATTCCATGGAAAGGTTAATATTATTGTTTCTACTGTTGATAGATTTTTTAAATCTGTAATTTGCTCAAATGTGTGCGTTCATAGGATCAGGCAGTCATCTAAGTAACATTTCTAGTTTTCTAATAGATATTTGTGAAAGTTCAAGCCGTATATTAATTTAGATTGATCATACATCTGGACCTCCATGTATGCCATGACTAGATTCGCGTAAGTTGGAGCAACTTTTGTCCTCATCGCAGTCCCAGGTATTTGTTTGTAAACATTGCCATGAAAGCCAAAAAAGGTTGTTTTCGAGGATAAACTTGAATCTATCAGTGATGAATCTCTTTTCAATTCTGTCTGGAAGTTCATGAAGGAATTTCTCAAGCCAGAAATTTGTTGCCTCAAGTTCTTATTAGTGTAGGATTGTGGTATAGAGGTCTACCACATCAAAAGATACAATAGTGGTATCATTGTTTATGGATTTTGGGAGGTGGTTTAACAGGTCCAGGTTATCCCTCACAAGACCTGGTATGTATTTTAAAACAGATTTCAGTATTATATCTAAAAAGTTTCTGAGTTTGTGTGTTTCACAGTTCAGGCCTGCTACAATTGGTTTAAATCTAAGGTCAGTGGGATATTGTATGTTTATGCAATTTGAAGTTGGTTCTTTACATGCATTCTTAATAGTTTGATTCTTATGGATTTGGGGGAGATCACAGAAGTAGCTAGTCTTGCAAAATGGTTTAGGTAGTCACATTCTTTGTTTGTTAAACCTTTTTGATGTCTGTGAATGAGTGTGTTCAGTTTAGTCATTGTCTTTGGGTGTTAGTAATTATTTACCTTTTCGTAGTGGTGGGGGGGTCATATCTTGTAATATATATAGTATATGTCTTTTGTAGTACTCACTATCCATAATAACTCTAGCACTTCCCTTATCTGCTTCCTCACTTATTATGTTATTGTTTTTTCATTTCATGTATAACATCCCATTCCTTTCAAATTGTATCAGGCTTGATTTTAGGGCGTGGAAG
>NC_043005.1:71398052-71510552 GCF_006345805.1 Octopus sinensis
TTCCAGTTGCTATATATACCAGCCAAAAGCCCTCAACTCAAAGTGATCAAGCAAAGAAAAAAAAAAAACATGGTATGCTTAATGAAACATTGAATAAGATGAGATTGGTCACAAATAGACTGGTCTTGATCAAGGTTTTGCTCCACCAGGGTTAGCAAGGAATTAAACAACAATAAAAACAGTAACAGCAACATTGTGTATGCCATGCTAATTAGGAAATCACTATGTACTTGTTCAACCCGCTGGAAATAACAGCTGAGTTTCACTCATGTGTACTGCTAAAAATACAAATGGTATATTTGACCAGAGATTTCCAAACTGTGTTTCAGGACTCTAGTTTGTTGATAACCTCAGATGTGTTCCTAAAATAAGTAAGTCAAATCTAATTGCTTTTCTTTAAGGAGTATTTAACTGTGAAATTCATTTGATACACATACACACACATTCACGCACACACATACATGCACACGTGCAAGCATGCATGCACACACGCATACATGCATGCATACACGCATATGTAAATACATGCAGACATACAAACATACATATCATTTAAATATATATAAGCCATTCGCCAGCCTCGTCTGGCACCTGTGTCGGTGGCACATAAAAAACACCATCCGAGCGTGGTCATCTGCCAGCCTTGTCTGGCACCTGTGTCGGTGGCACATAAAAACACCATCCGAGCATGGCCGTTCGCCAGCCTCGTCTGGCACCTGTGTCGGTGGCACATAAAATCACCCACTACACTCTCGGAGTGGTTGGCGTTAGGAAGGGCATCCAGCTGTAGAAACACTGCCAGATCTGACTGGCCTGGTGCAGCCTTCGGGCTCCCCAGACACCAGTTGAACCGTCCAACCCATGCTAGCATGGAAAGCGGACGTTAAATGATGATGATGATGATGAAGCATGTCTAGATATGCAACCATATGCATGAGAATACATACATAAACACACAAATCTGCACATTCATACATACATGCATGCATTCATACATACATTCATACATACATGCATACATTCATACATACATACATACATTCATACATACATACATGCATACATACATATGTACATACATACATGCATACATATATACATACAAAAATACCCTGTTGTTGATGTTGAAATTCCAATGAGGGAACCTTGAATCTAGGTTAGAAACCGGTTCTTTCTCTATTGGCTAGAAATTATGCTTACATGCACACATACTGAGGTCGACTTTGCCTTTCATCCTTTCAGGGTCGATAAATTAAGTACCAGTTGCATACTGGGTTCGGTCTAATCGACTGGCCTCCTCCCCCAAAATTTCGGGCCTTGTGCCTAGAATAGAAAAGAATGTATACGTGCTTGTATATAATTATTTCACGTACATAGTTATTTATATAGTAAATTTATCTGCTGAAATTGTTAGAAGTAGTGACATATATTTTTAAGAAGGTAAGTCCTATTACTTTTGGGAGTCAGAAAATTCCCCTTAATTTTAGAATATAGAATATGTGAAGTAATTGTATTGGTATGGGCTTTGCATTTACAATGAATATGAACAATTAGCAACAGGTTATGGCATATAATGTGCAGGTTAGTTTTACAAGTGTCAAAAGTTGATTAATGAAGAAGTGATAATGAATGAAGATAATGTTACAATTGATGAATTTCACAGAAGTAAAGTGTCTATATTAAGCATTAAAAGAAGTACTGAAGTACTTCAAGTAGAGGAATATGTTAAAATTGGACAATTATCTATCTTGTTTCGTGTTGATTCTCATTATGTGATAAGAGTTAGTGTGAAGTCAAAAGGACTTTGGCGTTACTTCGTGTCAAATGTATTAGTAAATATTTAGGCAAATATGCAAACCTATATATGAGCATACAAACAAACATACATATCTACACACCATCCTTACACACATGCACAAATATAACACTTACATCTAGAGCCATATATATATATATGTATATATGTATGTATGTGTGTATGTGTATAAAGAAATATATAAATTTTACATACATATATGTATATATGAGGTCTGATCAATAAGTATCTGGGCTGTTGCTATAGTAATGAAGCTAAAGCACACAGAGTGAAGCTACTTGGCAAAAATTGACCCTTGAACTCTGCTGTGCATATGCACCAAGTTTTAACGTTCTAGCTCACTTCCGTTGTTTACAGTAGTGCTTGGTAGGAAGGTGTGTAACGTGGGATCATTGCATTGACCATGACAGAGAAAGTAGTCATGGTGATACCTGCTCAGAGGCCTAAACAAAGTTGCAGAAAGTGTATGGAGAGGAATGTATGAGCCACACACAAGTGTACAAGCAGTTCTGATGCTTCCAGGATGGTTGAAAAAATTTCAATATTGACTAACGTTCTGGGAGACCCACAACCAGCAGAACTGAGAAAAACATCACAGATGTGCATGCAACTGTGATGGGAAATCATTGAATCCCCATCTGTGAATTATTAGATGTGCAGGTTAGTTATGGTTCAGTTCAGTCCATTATCACTGAAGATTTGGGTATGAGATACGTGCCTGCCAAGTTTGTGCCAAAATTGCTTTCAGTTGACCAAGAAGACATTCGGGTTTCAGCGGCACAAGATCTCTTTTTTTTTATTATTGTGTTAAGAATGATGAAAACATTCTGAAAACTTTGAGCAGAACTCTTAGAAAGTATCACCAAGCTTTTGGCCAAATTTGATGCAGATTCTCTGTTCAGCTTTCTTGGTCATCTTCAATGCAGTGATCACACTACACACACATTTCTTCCAAGCACTGCTGTAAGCAGTGGAAGTGAGCTAAAATGTTGAAACTTAATGCACCTGCACAAAAGAGTTCAAGGTCAATTTGTGTCAACTAGCTTTCTTACTATGGCAACAGTCCAGATACTTACTGATCAGACCACACACACATATATGTCTGAGTTAGAGGTTAAGCAACCATCTAAGGGATAATAAATATCCAATATACTGCTGGATGTATACATACATACATATATATATATATATATAAATATATACGATCGTGGCCATGCCAGCCTCGCCTGGCCTCCGTGCCGGTGGCACGTAAAAAGCACCATCCGAGCGTGGCCGTTCGTCAGCCCCGTCTGGCACCTGTGTCGGTGGCACATAAAAAGCACCCACTACACTCACGGAGTGGTTGGCATTAGGAAGGACATCCAGCTGTAGAAACACTGCCAGATCTGATGACTTCTGAGGAATGCCGTGTATTGGCGAGGACCAGTTGCTGCTGGATGAACGGATGATTCCGAGGTCAAGCATGTACTGGAATTCTCGCTTGATTGTCTTGAGACAATCTGGTTGTAACCTTTGGAGTCGGGCAGCAACAGGTGAACCATGGGTCTTAATGTGGTAGGTGACTTCATGTTTGATAGGCGAACTATGTAATACTGGTCAAGCGACGTTCAGGTATTCTTTAAGGATAGCACTGTGACGGGTTGTCATTGTTTGCAAAATGTTTGGGCTGACTGTGATCATATGAGTAGTTATACCACACACAGTGAGCTAAGTGGTGCTGTCAACAAGTCTTCTGTACTTGATGTCTACCAGGAGACATGATAGTTAGAAGTCATGATAGTTTGATGGACAGACGTACCACAGGAGTAATTTCTACTCATGTAGGTCGCTTCCTGTCCATTTGAACCTTAAATGACACGGCTCAGATCGTAGGTCGAAGAGTAATCTATCCATCACTTTTTGACAGAACAAAGAAATTTCTTTTGCGCCTGTTTGACCAGTGGTGGATCAGACAAGCGAGTATCCATAGATTCGGTTTCGAATCTCAGTTCGGAAAAAGGAAGTGTCAGTTTTTACATGTGTATTGTACATTGATTTTTCAATACATATTTCGGATATTTTTGAAACAAGTTGCCTTATTAAGACTTGATATTTCACATTTAGATCCTACGTGATTATTTTTGGTGCAAATCGACTTATTAACACTTTCACTTAACTGTTTTGTCAATGTCAACATAGTAACTAAGTAACCAGCTATTTACACACACACACACACACACACTTATATATACGTGATCACAGTTGTGACGATTTCAGCTAGGAAAAAGAATTTCTAAAGTTACTTTCATTTTTTATATTCTTTTCTGGCTTTTTATTTGTATAAGATATACACCTATGTGAATGTGTGTGTGACAAAAAAAAATTTTCATACAGAGGTTTCATTTAATTAATCAATTGTAAATAGAACATAGCTACAAATTTCGCCCCCCCCCCCCCCGCTGACTTTGGACGATCATAACTTTCAGAAAAATGGATATTTTTTAATGAAATTATCTATGAATATGTGTTATATCATGTACATTCCAAATATACAAATTTTTTGGCGGAAAGTGTTTTAGGAGGGGTGGGAGTGGAATTTCGGAAAATTCACCAAAGTCCACATCAATTCGCTTGACTTTCAGGAAAATGGATATTTTTTAATGAAATTGTCTACAAATATACCTCGAGCTATTTAGATTCTGAGCATATATAAATATTGTGGGGGTGCAAAACAATTGAGGGTTAGAAATTATCTATGAATATGTGTTATATCATGTACATTCCAAATATACAAATTTTTTGGCGGAAAGTGTTTTAGGAGGGGTGGGAGTGGAATTTCGGAAAATTCACCAAAGTCCACATCAATTCGCTTGACTTTCAGGAAAATGGATATTTTTTAATGAAATTGTCTACAAATATACCTCGAGCTATTTAGATTCTGAGCATATATAAATATTGTGGGGGTGCAAAACAATTGAGGGTTAGAAATTATCTATGAATATGTGTTATATCATGTACATTCCAAATATACAAATTTGTTGGCGGAAAGTGTTTTAGAAGGGGTGGGAATGGAATTTCGGAAAATTCACCAAAGTCTACATCAATTCGCTTAACTTTCAGGAAAATGGATATTTTTTAATGAAATTGTCTACAAATATACCTTGAGCTATTTAGATTCTGAGCATATATAAATATTGTGGGGGTGCAAAACAATTGAGGGTTAATCTTGAGAACTGTTCCCCACTGGGTGGTGTTTCGGAACAAGTCATCCAAATTTATTACATTTTCTCTGTTTTGTGCATTTGTGCATCTGTAGATTTCTACTGAAGCAACAGGCAATAAAGACAAATAATGCCCTCACCAGAAAACTCGTGTTAAAAATAACAACTAAATGTTTGGTAACGGATATATTTTATTAAGACGACTTATCGGTTGCGTAGGATTTTTTTTTTCAATTTAAATAAATTCCCTGGTAAACAGTTCTAATAGAAAGGCAGAAGACACCAGAAGCAAAAATAAGGAATATACACGCACAGTTAAATATAGAAGTGTAAAGTATAATTTGTTACATAATCTCTATAATAAACATGATACTGAATGGAATAATTCCCTGTTTGAACTTTTATCATTATATACATATATGTATGTGTGTGTGAGGACACTGAGAATAAGCATGTCACCCCTTTTTTTTCTACGGAATCCGACCTTGTTTCCAACGGATATTCTGAATATGCAAAAAAAATCTACTTCTAGATTATATAATACACCCCCTCTGTGGAGGCGCAATGGCCCAGTGGTTAGGGCAGCGGACTCGTGGTCATAGGATCGCGGTTTCGATTCCCAGACCGGGCGTTGTGAGTGTTTATTGAGCGAAAACACCTAAAAGCTCCACGAGGCTCCATCAGGGGATGGTGGTGATCCCTGCTGTACTCTTTCACCACAACTTTCTCTCATTCTTACTTCCTGTTTCTGTTGTACCTGTATTTCAAGGGGCCGGCCTTGTCACTCTCTGTGTCACGCTGAATATCCCCGAGAACTACGTTAAGGGTGCACGTGTCTGTGGAGTGCTCAGCCACTTACACATTAATTTCACGAGCAGGCTGTTCCATTGATTCGGATCAACCGGAACCCTCATCATCATAACCGACGGAGTGCTTCCACCACACCCCCTCTATAACTTTTCAATTTTTTTTCCCCCGAAATTTTACTAAGGTTAAGGGTTATATATGGATACACAAACACACAAAACGGAGAAACTGAAACAAATAAGCACGACTTGTTCCGAAACACCAACCAGTGGGGAACTGTTCCCAAAAATAACTCCCAGTTGTTTTTCCCCCAAATAATTGCTTGGAATCTACATAGTCCTAGGTATATTTCTAGACACTTACATTTTAAAATATCCATTTTCCTGAAAGTTAAGATGAATTGAAGTGGACTCTGGGGAATTTTCCAAAAATCCTCCATATCCCTCTTAAAACACTTTTCCCCAAAAACTTTTGTATATTCAGAATCTACATGATATAACATATATTCATAGGTAATTTCATTAAAAAAATATCCATTTCTCTGACAGTTATGATTATCCAAAGTCGGTGAGGGGACAAAAAGCCTGTAGTGAGATGGTACCAACTCTCAATGATCTCATAATGCATGTGTTCCCACACATGCTCAAAACATTAGCAACAGTCAATGGCTCTATGAGCGAGCCGTCTTAGCTCCACGTAATGAAGCTGTCAACAAAATCAACTGGGATCTCTTGCAGCTGTTACCCGGACAAGAACAGTCTTTCAAATCCCTTGACACTGTCGTTGATCAGAACCAGGCTGTAGTTTTGCCGACTGAGCTCCTGAACTCTCTACAGCCATCTGGGATGCAACCTCACCATTTAAAACTTTAAAAGGGGCCCCCAATCATGCTGCTCAGGAATCTGGATCCACCTCGTCTGTGCAATGGCACAAGACTGGTGGTGAAAGTGATGTGACCCCATGTCCTAGAGCAACAATTATGATTGGGAACTATAAGGGGGAGGATGTCTTCATTGCACAGATCCCATGAATCCCATATAACCCCTTGCCCTTTGACTTTAAACGGTTCCACTTCCCAGTGAACTAAGTTTCACTATGTTAATAAACAAGTGTCAAGGACAGTGTCTCAAGGTTGTTGGACTTCATCTTGCTTCTCCCATATGTAGGATGTTCACGAAGTGGAATTTCCCAAAATCTTTTCATTTGTACACCAATTAAAAGACACATTGAAAACATTGTATATTTAGAAGCTCTAGATAATTAAACTGTAATTGATTTCCGGATTTGTTCTAATACATTTGTTTATACTCACGTCATCTGATAGAATTTCTGTTAAATATACTTATTAACAGGAAGGAACACCCGCAGGTTAGTTCTTCTCAAATTTATGCATTTTCAGATTCAACGTGTTTCAAATAAGTACTGACAATTGAGGGTGATTGCAAAGACAAAGAACTACCTGGTTTTTTAACAATTTTGATAGTGAGAACATCGGATAAAACGTGTTATTGACATTAATAGTTTGTATCTTAGCTAATTACTATTGAGAAGTGCATATTCCATGTTTCACTTTACTAAGAGATTTAAAAGGCATACTGAAATTTCATTATTTTCAATAATCTCGGAAACACTGAGTTATTAATATATAAAGTTGGTATCTCAGCTACTAGGAAGTAAGACCTGCATAGTCTATGTTTCATATTAGAGATCTAAAAGGCATTTTTAAATTTCATTATTTTCTTTAACTCTGGCAACGCTGTGTATTTCTGCACGTGTATATATAAAAGTGAAAAGAAAATGCAAATTTATGATTGACACATTTTAATCTATTAACATGATATTATATTATTATAATAATATAATATATAGGCATAGGAGTGGATGTGTGGTAAGTAGCTTGCTTACGAATCACATGGTTCCGGGTTCAGTCCCACTGCATGGCACCTTCATTATAGCCTCGGATCGACCAAGGTCTTGTGAGTGGATTTGGTAGACGGAAACTGGAAGAAGCCCGTCGTATATATGTATATATATATGTATGTGTGTGTGTATGTTTGTGTGTCTGTGTTTGTCCCCCCAACATCGATGCTGGTGTGTTTATGTCCCCGTAACTTAGCGGTTCAGCAAAAGAGACCGATAGAATAAGTACTAGGCTTACAAAGAAGAAGTCCTGGGGTCGATTTGTGGTGCTCCAGCATGGCCACAGTCAAAATGACTGAAACAAGTAAAAGTGTAAAAGAGAGAGAGAGAGCGATATAAATATTATAATCCTGCAATTGTTTCAATTCAGACACAATGATAAATTTATAAAAATCCATGTTTATTTCATTAGGGAAATATTTGACAAAAATTACATAGCATTTTTAAATCCTAGTCACATAGAGACCCTATGCAAATCATCAGGATACAGGTAACTTTTTCCAATATTCAGATGGTTTCCAGTTCTCTTTGTCAGCTAATTTTTCTCAAATTCATCTTTAATTTTTATGCTCTCCAATAGCGAGTATAGAAGAGTTGCCATATTTCATTCTGTTACTACCATCTTTGAAGAGTAACTGGGTTGTTATCTAACACTCCATTGAACTCCTAATGCAAAACGAATTGGTAAGATCAGCCATAAAGCATATATGATACTGTACACTTCAATTAATATACATGTGTGTGTATACTTATATATATATATATATATATATATATATATATATATTATGTATTTACCAACATATATATGTGTGTGTATGTGTGTGTTTTATATATGCTATATATGCAGATAAACAGACATGTCCCTCTGTGTATATGTATACACACATATATATATATATATATATATATATATATATATATGTATAATTAACCTTACAATTGTATTTTTTCACTTATTTGCTTCTTATTCAATATTCACCTTTAACACCATGTTAAAGATTGTATACAGATTGTAATTCATGACCTGCCTATGTCCACCATCCATGAATACCACTGGTCTCTCTCTCTCTTTCTCTCTTATTCTTTGATATCTCTATGATTACATTCTTCCATCTCATTTCCTTATCTTTGGGGTGTAGTCTCACGCATTTCTTATTATTCTTTGTCGATTTACTTTTCTCTCAATGCTTCCTGTTACTTCACATATCATGTAATCCAACTTTCTCTTTTGCTTCCTCTGTGTGTGTATATGTGTTTGTGTGGGTATGTGTGTGTGTGCATGTGTGTATAGATAGATATATATGTGTGTGTGTGTATATATATACACACATATATATGTGTGTGCATGTATATATATATATATATGTATACCAACATGCACATATAATTTATGCATATACATACATATATATATGTATATATATACGAATGCATATATATATGAATGTATAAGTATGTATTTGTATACATATGCATATGTCTTATACACACCCAAACATGTTTGTGTTCTCTCACCTACACTTTCTCTCACATACAAAGCACAATGCTCCCTCTCTCTGTTTCTTATACAATCTCTTTGTCACTGGCCTTTACTCTCTTACTCTCTCCCTTTTCTCTCTCTCTCTCCCTCTCTCTCTCTCTCTCTCTTTCTCTCCTCTCATTCTGATCTGTTCTTTGGTTACGCTTCTCTTTCATACTTTTACATTCCAGCTTTCACTTCCTTATTAACTTCTGCTCCAGGAAGGATGTGAATCCCAACATGGTGAATTTAACACAACTAAGAAAAGAATCTGACTGAAATAAAGTTAATATGGAACAAAGAAACTTCCAAATTGATTTTATTCCAACTTTGGTATCGGAGACAAACAAATATCAATAAAGACAATGTCTATATTTGAAGAGGAACGTGACTCTTAAAATAGCCAGATTACTTTGGAAGATGTTTAGGAGGAAAGAGGTGGGTGGGGTTTAAAGAATAAATGTAACCATAAACAGAAGAAAGAAGGTTGTAATACTAACAGATAGTATTTTTGTCTTCTAGTACATGGCTGGTGTCATGTAATAAGCATCAATGTTGGTGCCATGTAAAAAGTATCCATGTGAGTGCCACATGAAAAACATTCATGCTGGTAACACATAAAAAGCATCCATGTGAGTGCCACATAAAAAAAACCACCCATGCTGGTAACATAAAAACCATCCATGTGAGTGCAACATAAAAACACCCATGCTGGTGACACATAAAAAGTATCCTTGTGTCACATAAAAAAGCACCCATGTTGGTACCACATAAAAAGCACCTATCCCAGTGCCAGTGCCACATATTAATCACAAGAGCTGGTGCCATGCAAAAAGGATCCATGTGAGTAACATATAAAAAGCATCCATGTGAGTTCCACATAAGAAACACCCATACTGGTGACACATAAAAACCATCCATGTGAGTGACACATAAAAACCCATCTATGTGAGTACCACATAAAAAACACCCATGGCGGTAAAACATAAAAAGTATCCACGGTAGTGCCACAAAAAAAAACACCCATGCTGGTGACACATAAAAACCATCCATGTGAGTCCTACATAAAATAGCCATGCTGGTGACACAAAAAGTACCCATACCAGCATCACATAAAGAGCACCCATGTTGGTACCACACAAAAAGCACCTATCCTGGCATTAGGGATACAGCACCTGTGCCAGTATCATGTATAAATCACAAGGGCTGGTGCATTGTAAAAAAAGTACCCAGTACACTCAGCAAAGTAGTTGAAGGTGTTAGGAAAAACATTCTGTAACGGAAACCATGCCAAAAGAGACAATTGAAGTTCTGGTTGGCCAGCACCTTTCAAACCATCCAACCAAATCCACTGTGGAAAAACAGACATTAAAATATGATGATGAGGATGATGGTGAATACTTAAATCAGACTTGATCTTTGGCAAATATGGAAAAGTAAGGAATAAGGAAAATATGCTCATGTAAGTCTGCAAGTCTATCTTGAATGAGCGAATTTCAAAAACACATATTTTTATCCTTTTACATGTTTCAGTCATTTTGACTGTAGCCATGCTGGAGCACTGCCTTCAGTTGAGGAAATCGACCCCAGGATTTATTCTTTGTAAGCCTAGTACTTATTCTATCGGTCTCTTTTGCTAAACCGCTAAGTTATGTGGATGTAAACATACCACCATCGGTTGTCAAGCGATGTTGGCGGGGACAAACACACACAAACATATACACACACACACACATATATATATATATATATACATATACACGACAGGCTTCTTTCAGTTTCTGTCTACCAAATCCACTCACAAGGCTTTTGTCGACCCAAGGCTATAGTAGACGACACTTGCCCAAGGTGGCATGCAGTGGGAATGAACCCAGAACCATGTGGTTGGTAAGCAAGCTACTTACGATACAGCCACTCCTGCGCCACTCACAAGGCTTTGGTTGGGTTGACACTGTAGTAGAAGACACTTGCCCAAGGTGCCACGCATGTTGAAATTCTGGAAATGGAGTCAGGAATCGTATTCCATGGGATCGTAAAGTAAAAAATTTGCAATTTGCAAACCAAAGGACTCATTCCCATTAGAAACCAGAAACCAACCATAAACAACCAGTAAGTATTAAATGAGTCCCAGCTATCATTGTATCTACTCCTAACAGTCAAAGTATATCTCAGTACTTGATCCTAGCTCTTTCCTGTATGCATATCACAACAGCTCTTTGGCATTGTTAGCCAGTGGAACATAATTCACAGCCTAAGTGTCCACACTTCAGCATACATGGTTTTCTTTTATGTCACCTAACATTGAATATATTTTCTTATCTGTTTTTCCGAACCATTTGTGAAGCCGTATTTTACCTGAAATATCAGGACCTTTAAATATTTTTTGAATTTTTCTTCCTCGCATTATTAATGTTTAATTCCAATCTTGTTGGTAGAGTTATAGAAGTGTGAATTTAATCAAGACATGCAGAAGCTTTGCTATTATACACAAACATTCTGTCATGAGCAATGGTTTTATTATAGAGAGAGAATTGAAGTAGTGAGCTGGTAAAACTACTAGTACAACTTTTTACATTCTGAGTTCAATACCTGCCAAGGTCAACTTTAGGGGTCGATAAAACAAAATACTGGTTATCAATGCAATCAACTAACATCCTCTCCCTACTATTGTTGGCCTTGTGCCAAAATTTGAAACCATTATTATATACAGTGAATTACTATTGCTTTCTAGACAGCTTATCATCATAGGGACACAATAAATTTTCTTCATTGATTTAACATCTCAAAGCTTGTTACTTTTTCTGTATCTTTTTCTCCCCAAACCCTCAAAATATCTTAAATTAAAGATAACAAAACACTCACTAATTTCACATAACACCTTATTTACAAAAAATACATTATCTTGACAGATTAATTTAATCCTTTAGTATTTAAGGCGGTGAGCTAGCAGAAACGTTAGCATGCTGGGCGAAATGCTTAGCGGTATTTAATCTGCTGCTACATTCTGAGTTCAAATTCCGCCAAGGTCGACTTTGCCCTTCATCCTTTCAGGGTCGATTAAATAAGCACCAGTTACACACTGGGGTCGATATAATCGACTTAATCTATTTGTCTGTCCTTGTTTGTCCTCTCTGTGTTTAGCCCCTTGTAGGTAGTAAAGAAATAGGTATTTAAACTAGTCATATCCAGTCAAAATATTTACCCTTTTTTAATGCTAAAACTGGCCAGATCCAGCCTCTCACACCTACCCTTCAATGTCATTCTAAAAATAAACAATCATATCACTTAAATCTCAGAGATACAAGGTAATGTATGATTAATTCAAAACAATGTGAGTAAATAAGCATAACATTTGACAGAGTAATCTGAATGCTTTAGGGTTAAACTATTGAAGAAAATGCTTGAGGCATTTTGTTACAGCTCATCATCATCATCATTATCATCATTTAACGTCCGTTTTCCATGCTAGCATGGGTTGGACGGTTCAACCGGGGTCTGGGAAGCCAGGAGGCTGCACCAGGCACCAGTCTGATCTGGCAGGGTTTCTACAGCTGGATGCCCTTCCTAACACCAACCACTCCATGAGTGTAGTGGGTGCTTTTTACGTGCCACCGGCACAGGTGCCAGGGGAGGCTGGCAATGGTCACGATCGGTTGGTGCTTTTTACGTGCCACTAGCACAGAAGCCAGTCAAGGTGGTGCTGGCACCAACCACGTACGGATGGTGCTTTTTAGGTGCCATGGTAGACTGGCAACAGCCACGATCGGTTGGTGCTTTTTACATGCCACTGGCACGGAAGCCAGTCAAGGCAGCGCTGGCATTGGCCACATACGGATGGTGCATTTTAGGGGCCACTGACACGGAAGCCAGTCAAGGCGGCGCTGGCATCGGCCACATACGGACGGTGCTTTTTAGGTGCCAGGGTAGGCTGGCAATGGCCACGATCGGTTGGTGCTTTTGACATGCCACCAGCACTTTACAATATTCTGACTTCACAGCTGTTGAAGTCAACTATGTCTCTCATCCTTCTTGGGTTGATCAAATAAAACAAAGTTCTTGTAAAGTAATGTAGTCTTATAAATATTTCTATCAACCAGCAAAGACATAAATAGAATTAAAAACGGGGACTAAGAATAACATGCATACATGGTACCTTATTTATAATGATGTGAACAATGTCAGCGAGAATTAAGTGTTTTGACTGAATAACACTACAGAGTGCAAGTTAATAAGATATGAATCATTAGCAGATGGACATCCTATCAAATGTTTAGATTTGGCAATATGCTGCTGTAGTGGGTTAATCATAAAGATTGCAATATATATGCAGTAAATGATGTCATGTAGGATCATGGTGTAGGAATTTGAACATCTGTCTAAGAGCAATGTAATTACCTGCCAATCATATGAGCAAATGCACATGTTTCTTATTCATACATGTATGTGTGAGTGTTTGTGCACAAGTCTGGGTGTGTATCTACGTGTGTGTGCATGTGTACATGTGCGCATGTCTGTGTGTATGTATATGTATGATTATATCTATACACATGTTTGTATAAATACATGGCTGTATGAAGACAGAGGTTGACACGTTACCATATGGTCACAAGTTACATCACTTCTGTTACAGAGAGATAGAACTTGTAAGTTAAATTAGTAGACAGAAACTGTATGGAAGCCCATCATGCACATGTATAGAGGACCCAATACGGTTCAATATTGATTAAAGCTGTTGCTCATTTTATTTTAAATCTATGAATTAAAAAAAAGGGGCAAATTTAGCAATCGTTAAATTTGCCCTATTGGTATCCTATATGGTAAATTTTCCCAGGGCAAATTTACCATGTAGGATACAGATATAGGCACAGGAGTGGCTGTGTGGCAAGTAGTTTCCAGAGGTGAATTATTCAAACCCCAAAGAATCCCTCTCAGCACATGGTTATGATGCTCCCCCACTACTTCTGCTCGTGATCAGAGATGCACATATCGTCAGCCACTAAGGGTTCATGCTCAACTGGTTAAGGTCAAACAACTGACAAGCAAATCTGTGGTATTGAGCAGAATATTTGCTGTAGCCCATTTTTTACACCAAGACAATACATGTATATGTTAACACTTTCAATCATATAAGATCAGAAGCCATGAGAGCCACTACCTGGTACTGCATCAGGGTATTATTATTATTACTACTACTACTACTACCTTAGTTAAGACAGCAAATTACCAGAATTACTAGCACACTGGGCAAAACACTTAGTGACATTTTCATCCATCTTTATGTTCTGAGTTCAAATTCTGCCTAGGTCAACTTTCACTTTCACCCTACGTGGTAGGGGAGGATCCATAAAATAAGTATAAGTTGAGAATTGGGGTCGATGATATGGACTTACCATTTCCCCTAAAATTGGTAGCCCTGTTCTAAAATTTAAAACCATCATTACCTTAGTTATTTACCAGAAGCAAGGTAGAAATACTAGTCTTAAAATTCAAATGTTGTGGTGGTGATGGTGGTGGGATCTTAATAAAAGATACCTGAAATGCAAGGGTAATATAATTTAACTGCATGTAAAATGATCAGTTCTGAATGCAATTGGAAAGACAAATTTTTATGGCAAATTTGAAAGAAATCAATGTTACTTAGAAACCAAAACTACATCCCCAACAGTAAAATTCCCGATAACATATCAAAATATTTCACAAAATATTAGTAACATAGTAACATCTTTTAATTCTCCAGTTTTAGCAAATTCTAATTAAATTTAGTACAATGGTCTTATTTTTATTTCCAATATTTATTCATTTTATATTTTTCTATCCATTTTATTTTTTATTGTTGTTACTATTATTATTATTACTATTATTATCATTATTATTATTATTATTATTATTATCATTATTATTATTATTTTATTATAATTATTATTTTATTTATTTATTGTTTTGCTGTCTTAAATTCTTAATTCAAATGCTAATTGTCTTTTGAAGTGAAATGAACTTAACCAAACACGAAATTTTTGTTTGTTTTTCTAGCTTTAATCTTCTGTTTGTGAAATTTCACTCTCCACCTGCTAAAATGCATAATTAATTGCATTTTATGATGACTATTTACACAAAGGCGAAGCCATGCCAACAGTTTGTTGTCAGATTAAAATGAATAAGATGCAAAATAAATCTTCTTTTACAAATTCTTCTTTACAGAATTTTCAGGTTTAAACTCCTGGCCTAGACGGAAATTTTGATGAACAGTTGAACAATGGCTTCAAATTAATTGCTGCTATACAATTTTAAAGCAGCAACAAAGAGGAATTACACACACACATACACAGATCAACTTATAGATAAATAGATAGATATGCCTATGCAGCATGATATATATATATGTACATGCATATATATATGCACATGTATATATATGTATATATATATACATGTGCATATATATATATACATATATATATGTATATGTATATATATACATATACATATATATATGTATATATATATGTACATGTATATATATACATATATATATATGCATGTATATATATATATATGTACATGTATATATATATACATATATACATGTACATGTATATATATGTATATATGTATATGTATATTTATATATATTTATATATATACATATATATACATATATATATATTTATATATATACATTTATATGTATTCATATATATACACATATATATGTATATATATAAATATATATAAATATACATATACATATATACATATATATACATGTACATGTATATATGTATATATATATACATGTACATATATATATATATATGTATATATATGTATACATATATACATATATATATGTATATATATGTATAATATATATATATATATATATATACACACACATATATATGTATATATATATATATGTATACAAATATATATACATATATATATATTTATATGTATACACACACACATATATATATATATATATATATATATAATTGTTGAAGAGGACAATGAACATTAAGGCAAGAGAAGCATCTCAAGTTGTCTTTGTATAGGACTTGAGATGTTTGCCTTGCCGCAATGTCTGTTGTCATCTTTAACAATTATATATCTGCTGCATCAGTAATCTGCAATGGCTCTATAACTACCTTCTCGGCTATAACCTTGGAGCCCTAGTAATCCGTTACAGCCCTTACCTTTACATACCTCATCGTTTAGATTACCTGTGAACTAAACACTCATATTTTGTATGCGTATATGTGTTTGTGTGTGTATAAGTGTGTGAGAAAGTATGATTGGTGATATATATATATATCTATATATATATATATATATATATATACACACACACACATATATGTGTATATATATGTATAAATTTAATTAGAGGATATGTTATCCTCATAAAGGAAAGCTTGCATCCAAGGAAATACTGGTTCAATACCTAGTATTGTTAAGGAGTGAAATTCCCTTAAAACAATAGATATATATTAAGCATGTAGCTGATATCCATTTAAAAGAAGAAAAGAAAATGGAGACAAGGAAGTTAATAATTAATTGATAACTTCCTTATCTCTATTTCCTTTTCTTCTTTTAACTTCCAGAGGCAAGCTGTGAAATTTGTTGTTGGGGGTAACTGGGGTATTTTTACGTATCTGTGGCTTTGTGTTTTGCTTTCTTGTGGGTATCTTTACTCTTTTACTTGTTTCAGTCATTTGACTGTGGCCATGCTGGAGCACTGCCTTTAGTTGAGCAAATCGACCCCAGGACTTATTTTTTGTAAGCCTAAGTACTTATTCTATCGGTTCCTTTTTGCCGAACCACTAAGTTACAGGGATGTAAACACACCAGCATCGATTGTCAAGTGATGTTGGGGGGACAAACACAGACACACAAACATATACACACACATACACACAAACATATACACACACATACATAAATATATATATACATATATGCATCGGGCTTTTTCAGTTCCTGTCTACCAAATCCACTCACAAGGCTATAGTAGAAGACACTTGCCCAAGGTACCACACAGTGGGACTGAACCCGGAACCATGTGGTTCGTAAGCAAGCTACTTACCACACAGCCACTCCTACGCTTGTTTAAACATCTCATGTGTAAATATCTCACTTATTTCCTGTATGTGCACTCTGCTGAAGAAGGAAAAGCCATTGGGCAAATCCAGAAATTAGCTAATCCAGGACTATCTATATTGTTATTAATTTCTGTTAGCTTGCTGCTTTGATTTCATCACATATGTAACTTTGTGACTTTTAAAGTGGTGAGACGATTTAGCATCTACTTTCAGCATATAGGCTAGAAAATTTCTTTCTTTGCCCTTAATTATAATTATATATAAGTTTGTGTGAGTGCATCTATCTATATATGTGTGAGAATGTGTATGTGTAACTTGTACTCTGTCAGTTATGACCACAAGGGATCCAATCAATCCAGTCTCTGGAACAGTCTGCTCATGAAATTAACATGCAAGTGATTGAGCACTCCACATACATGCCTAACCATAACGTAGTCCTTAGGGAGATTCAGCATGACACAGAGTGTGGCATGGCTGGCTCCCTTTGAATTACAAGTGCAACTCATTTTTGCCAGCTGAGTGAACTGAAGCAACATGAAATAAAGTGTCTTGCTCAAGGACACAGCACACTTCCAGGAATCAAACACATGACCTTATAGTTGTTAGCCAAACACCCTAACCCATAAGCCACATATATATGCATGTGTGTGCATAGGCTCAACTCTCCCCTCCCCTCTCCTCTCTTCCTCTCACGCCTACTTCCTCCCACCCACCCCTCCTCTCCTCTAATGGACAGATATATCCAAAGGCACTTCTTTTAATTACCTCAGTAGGTATATTCCTTGGTAAAAAGGTATATGGCAGCAGGTAATGTAGTGGGTAACCGTAGTTTAACTTATACAGACAAGAAGAAAATGGAGGAAAAATAACAAACAGAAGTGTCTTTTGTGCTATTAAGCCATTATTTAATTAGTAAATAAAGGTGATATATATGTATATACATGTGTGTGTGTGTAAACTACTTTTCTTAGAAATACTGTACTGCACTATGTTACAATGATTCCTTGTTGTAAGTGCATACTCAAACAATGACAGAGCATAGTACTTGTATGACCAATGTCACAGTTTGATTCGCAAAATTAACAATCTTTATGTTTGCACTGGAATTTTTTAATTATATTGGAAGTTTGTGATACATTCTAATTTTTTTTTAGCTTGTGCTGTTTTATAATAAGAAGTTTCTTCATTCTGGTGTTTTTGTAATATATTCTAAGAGGGAATTTTTGGCTAGGTGTGATACTGACTTGGTCATGGCATGATTTTAAAATTCAATGTTGGAAAAACGAAAAAGATCACCTGCATTTCTTATGATCCTTTGTGACACATCATTCTGCTAACATTTTGTTCTGAGAATTCTGTGGTGATAGCTTCAGAATTTTAATGGACTAATGGATGTAGGAATGCTAATAATCTATGCTGAATGTACAAGACATATAAGAAAATTTTAATTTTTCTTAATAATGTTTCAAATTTTTGCACAAGGCCAGAAAGCTTGGGTGAGGGAATAAATCAATTACTTAGACTCCAGTTTTCAACTGGTACTTATTTTATCGACTCTGAAAGGGGTGAAAAACAAAGTAACCCACAGTAGAATTTGAACCCCGGACACAAAGACAGATGAAATGTTGCTAAGCATTTCGACTCATTTCTAACAACCCTGCCAATTTTCCACCTTATTCTTCTTAATCCTGACCACACATGAAAATGGCCATATCTTTATTACATATTTGAAAGAGAGTTGTTCCCAATCTACATAATTACATATATATATACATATATGAATGTTGTGTGTGAGAAAGCGAGAGAAGTGTTGTGGTCCTTGTTTAAAAATGAGCGCTCAACTATATAAATAGCAATAATTTATAATCCTTTGTACTAAAGGCAGAAAGACAAAGTTGACCTCAGTAAAATTTGAACTCAGAACATAAGAACAGATGAAATGAACTAAGTGTTTCATCCAGAGTGCTTCAGGTTCTGCCAGCTCACTGTCATGCAAGCATTTGTAATATAATTTAGTGATGATCATACCATCAATTACACATGACTCCCAGTTTTTCACATGTTTGAAAGACATGCTCATTAAGATTTTCATGAATTAAGGGTCAGTAGATTCTATACTAAAAGACACCCTCACACACACACACACATATAATGTAAAATAAGCTAAAATCTTTATGAGAATTTATCAAGTAGTCAGCGTGAAAACCTCATAAGGGAAAAATTTATAATTATATAAATATATTTCTTTAATTTATAAAATATTATATTTATATTTATATTTAAATATATATATATTTATATTAAGGGCATTACTACACGTAAATGACTCACGTTATGAGGGACTCTTGAAGTCAAAACTACCATAATAAATGATAATATTTATTATGGTAGTTTTGACTTTAAGAGTCCTTCATTGCATGAGGCATTTATGTGCAGTAATACCCTTAATATATATGTGTGTGTGTGTGTTGGGATTATTCCAGTTTTCCTTTGCCAAATATACTCACAAGGCTTTTGTTGGCCTGAGGCTATAACAGGAGACACTCAACTAAGGTGCCATGCAGTGGGACTGAACCCAGAACCATGTGCTTGGACAGCAAGCATTTTAACATACAATCACACCTGCTCATACTTTCAACTGAAGATTTTGAGCAGGGACACCAATGGACTGAAAAGAATATTTATTAGTATGAGTAAATGCATAAATGAGATACAGTTTGTGTGTATGTGTGAGGGAAAGTGAAAGAGAGAGAGAAAGACCAAAGGAGAAAGAAAAATGGAATTTGGTGAGACAAAGTGATGCTTTGTTCTACTAACATGCTCACTCAACTGATACTCTATTGCAGCTTCCAATCTCTCTACATTTCCATTCTTGGGCCAAATCTAGTATGCGCCATGCACTCCTTGGACTGGAATTTCATTTATTCTTGCCCCTACACTGAGCTGCATCCATATCACTCTGCAAAATGTGTTAACAATTTCTTAGGAAACAGTGATGCTGCTTCAATTCGGGCAAATATGTGTGTGTGCATGCACATGTACACACATATATATGTACTTATGCACACGTACATACATGAATACACATATCATATGATTTGTATATATGTATGTACTCTTTTACTCTCTCTCTCTCTCTCTCTCTCTCTCTTACTTGTTTCAGTCATTTGACTGTGGCCATGCTGGAGCACATTTAGTTGAGCAAATCGACTCCAGGACTTATTCTTTGTAAGCCTAGTACTTATACTATCCGTCTCTTTTGCCGAGCCGCTAAGTTACAGAGATCTAAACACACCAGCATTGGTTGTCACGTGATGTTGGGGGGACAAACACAAATACACACATACATATGAATATATATATATATATTATATATATATATATAATATATATATATATATTATATATATATATATATCTTTCTCTTTCTCTTTTTCTCTTTTACTTGTTTCAGTCATTTGACTGCGGCCATGCTGGAGCACCGCCTTTAATCGAGCAACTCGACCCCAGGACTTATTCTTTGTAAGCCCAGTACTTATTCTATCGGTCTCTTTTTTGCCAAACCGCTAAGTGACGGGGACGTAAACACACCAGCATCGGTTGTCAAGCGATGCTAGGGGGACAAACACAGACACACAAACACACACACATATATATATATATATATATACGACAGGCTTCTTTCAGTTTCCGTCTACCAAATCCACTCACAAGGCATTGGTCGGCCTGGGGCTATAGCAGAAGACACTTGCCCAAGATGCCATGCAGTGGGACTGAACCCGGAACCATGTGGTTGGTTAGCAAGCTACTTACCACACAGCCACTCCTGCGCCTATATATATACTTATATATTAAAAAAATTTAAATTTAAAAAAAACACAAATTTTTCATGGCCGTTGCCAGTGTCGCCTGACTGGCCCTCGTGCTGGTGGCACATAAAAGCACCCACTACATTCTCAGAGTGGTTGGCATAAGGAAGGGCATTCAGCTGTAGAAACTCTGCCAGATCAAGACTGGAGCCTGGTGCAGCCATCATCTGGTTCACCAATTCTCAGTCAAATCGTCCAACCCATGCTAGCATGGAAAGCGGATGTTAAACAATGATGATGATGATGATGATATATATATATATATATATATGTATATACATATATACGACGGGCTTCTTTCAGTTTCTGCCTACCAAATTCACTCGCAAGGCTTTGGTCGACCCAAGGCTATAGTGTAAGACACTTGCCCAAGGTTCCACACAGTGGGATTGAACCCAGAACCATGTGGTTGGTAAGCAAGCTACTTATCACATATATGGAAAATGCCTTGTAATATATTTAGGAAGACTATAGTTCGAATGATTATTCAATGCAGAATTATATAGTGATGTGTGTGTGTGTGTGTGTGTGTGTGTGTGTGTGTGTGTGTGTGTGTGGATGATTGTAGGGGTGGGGGTGTACTTCTGCATCCAGCACATTCATTTCTTCAATGATTTATAGAACTTGACATCAAACAGTTTTCGCAAAGATTCAAGGCCGGCAGCTATCACAATTTATGTTGTGATTTCAGCTTGACATTCTTTTCCCTTTTTACCTGTCTTCTCTACACACAACACGTCGTTCTCATGCAAGCAGCGATTTCATCTTTAGGAGGGTACCTGGTCTCTTATTCTCCCGTCATTCATCCAACCCCTGGGATGACAATGAACCAAAACTCCAAATAGCATTTTTCTATCTCTTTGGAAATCCTCTCCTCTTAAATATCACTGCTGGCTTGAGCTTAGTCCCATCTGTTACACACACAATTACGACAGTAAAATGTATCCTTTTATCTCCTGTGATCCTCACATGAATAGACTTCCTTCCTTTGATACGAAATGCATGGTTTCTTGGGAGATCAAATAACGCAGGAGCTTCACTGATATTACCAACATTCAAAAAATAAACAGGTGAGATAAAATTATCTTCTATGACACATGGTCACATGGTAGTTCCTACGATGATATTATTATTGTCAAGTTATTATTATTATTATTATTATTATTATTATCACTTCTGTTTTTATTATTATTATTATTATTATTATTATTATTATTATTATTATTATTATTTTTACTTTTACTTTTATTATTATTATTATTATCATCATCATCCTCATTATTATTATTATTATTATTATTATTATTCTCTTGTTATAGACAGAGTTAATTTTTCTCCCCAAAACTACAGGTCTGTCCATTAGAAACTTTAAATGATGGTCTCGGAACTATCTTGTTTGCCTACAATATCATCTGAAATGGAGTTATGATGTAGATGTAGTTACCACTCCTATGTTCAGTGGTGAATGTATTTATCAGTTCTTTGTACATCTCTGGATCTAGAACTTGCTTGTTTGCCTCTAGGTCAGAGTTTCATGAAAGAATTAGTAATAAAGGGGATTTAATGGAAAACTGGGCATAAGATTAATCAAATGTTGTGTGCAAGAAAGAAGACTGCACTAATATGAAAAACTGATGTGTAAGGATGAGAACAATTGTATATAGAAGAACCAATTGCTGGGTGCAGCTGGAACTTGTGGAAGAGGGAGAACCAAGAAGGAATGGGATTAAACAGACAAGGTTGACCTCTGGACCCTGAACCTGAGAGAGATGACAAAAGACCAGGACTTCTGGTGATATGAGGTTTCTAAGAGACCCCCTCTCATCAGTGAAATTGAGTTCAAAAAGTTTTATGTGTTGTGCTCTCCACCCAGGTTACAATGACTTGTCTCCCACTCCAATGTGTTAGGCTTGCATCTTCTCCCCACCTGACTCCTGTAGAGCACCCGACTGCATCATCCCTCTCTATTATTCATCCCCTGACAACCAATCATCTTTACTATTCCTTTTCTATACCTCCACCACCCTCCTCTGCATTCCTCCATCTCCCCTAATTCATGGCTCCTTGTTCATCCACCCCTCAACCCTACCCATTTAGGCAATCTCCTTCCCATCCCCTCATTCTCTGTCCCTTACAATCTTGCAGACCAATTCTTCAACTCACCTTGTGCCTTGAGGGACCACCTAAGCACCAAAATCTATCTCCTGCAGCTCCTATTCATCATTCTCTCTTCTTCTCCTTTCTCCAACTTGATGTGAGTAGCCATGCAGATCCTCTGCAAGAACCTGTTTTATCACTTCAACTCCTTCTCATAGTTTAATCCCCTCATTCTCAAGAATGAAGCTGACACTCCCCTCCCAGCTTTTGTACTTCTGTGGGATGTATGTCAACATCAATAGTGCACCCAGTTCAGGTCATAAAAGTGGTTGGCATCCTGCCATAGAAAAACCATGCCAAAGCAAACATTGGAACACAATGCAGTCCTTAGACACATCAGATCCTGTCAAAAGTCCAATCCATGCCAGCATGGAACACAAATGTTAAGTGGTGCTGGTGCTGATGGTGATGATGATGATGACGATGATGATGACGATGATGATGCGATGGTGATGATGGTGGTGGTGGTAGTGATGATGATGATGAGGAGGAGGAGTTGTTGGTGGTGGTGGTGGTGGTGGTGGTTGGTGATGATGATGAGGAGGAGGTGGAGGTGGAGGATGTGCATCCTCTTTCTCCTTTATTTCAAATCCAAACTTCTAATAACTCCAAATATTATAAAGAAATGATTACCCCCACCTTGTGATATCTCTCTTTCTCTCTCCCTCTCCACACACACATATATACATGTGTGTGGTCTATATGTGTGTGGTCTATGTGGTACATGTGTGTATATGTGTGTGTGTGTTTTGTATATACTAACCTTGTCTGTTTGTGGTGGGGTGCATGCATTTTTGTTTTATTTTCCTTCTTTTGTTTTGTTTTGTTTTTTTTTTCAATCAACTTGGGATACGAGACAGAAATTACTGAGAAACACTGCTCCAGGCAAATTTTTCCTTTAACACTGAGTAAGAATTAGTTTTGCTTTCTCGAGACTCTCACAACTTTCTCTGATAAAGAAAACTCCTTCTCAGCATTTCTGTTACCATTAACTTCTGCAGATTCCACAACTTCATATTTGAAGACAGCAACATGATAAACTTTTTCTCATTATACCAGCAGTTGTAATTAAAACAGCGCCTGACATGAAGCAAAATTTTACTCTTTCATAAGTAATTTTTTAACAAGTTTATACTATGATAAACAAACCTTAACAAAACCTTGTTTCTTTTCTTCATTTCTTCTTACTTTCATAGCCATCATTCTCTCTGTATTTTCTTAATTTTCACCATTTGCACCTTTGTTTTCTTTTTCTTTTTTTTTTTTTTGTATTTTTTTCTTCAGATTTTACTGTAAACTCTGTCACCATTCTGTCAACCAATCATCTTTGTTTACTGCTTCATCAGCTAGTTCTTTCTAGAACACACCATTGTATGTTTAAAGATCAAGTTTTTCTTTTTAATATTTTCATTATTCTCACCACCATTTCTGTCAATTATCTTTATTTAACTCATCAATTAAACTTTATTGTATTCATATAATCACTGAACTCTTTAACAAATTTACAAATGGCAAGTCCAAAAGATCAGGCGTAGAATAATTTTTTCAACGTAGTTTCCACACTTTCATAACAAAGATAATTTATTCAAAATGACAGCACACATACCAAATATACACTCATGAGATTTAGCATACATATATTAACAGATGGTTGTGATGACAATAAAATATCTTGTACAAGATTTGTTAGCTTTGTGCATAAGGTACAAATCTGATTTTTATGACTGAAATCTGTTCAGAGAAAGGGAGAATGAATTTTTCTGTATGATGAAATATAGCATGTAATGTTCATGCATGCCTGCATATGTGTGTGTGTGAGTACATATATCGTTAGTACATATATCCAAAAAGTAGCACACTCTAAAGCATTAGAACAGTAATATGTTTTACATATACATACAAACACACACACACTCACGCACACACACACACATATGATACGTAAAAAGCACCAACCAATTGTGGCCGTTTGCCAGCCTCCTCTGGCCCCTTGTGCCAGTGGCACATAAAAAGCACCCACTACACTACACAGTGGTTGGCATTAGGAAGGGCATCCAGCTGTAGAAAAACTGCCAGATCAGACTGGAGCCTGGCACAGCCTCCTGGCTTCCCTGACCCCAGTCAAACCGTCCAACCCATGCTAGCACAGAAAACGGATGTTAAACGATGATGATGATGAAGTATCAGTCCTCATCCTCCTCTTGTTCACCATAGTCCTCCAGGTAACAACAGAGAACTTTAAGTCAAGCTGCCCCTGGGAGTTCCTCTATGCTGATCACTTTGATCTTGTGGCTGAATCACTATCAGAACTAGAGAAGAAATTTCAGGTGTGGAATCAAGGTTTAGAATCAAAGGGCCTTAAAGTTAATTTAGCAAAAACCAAAGTCTTGGTAAGTAGGAAAGCAGATAAATCACAAATTCCTTCAGGTAGATGGCCCTGTTCAGTATGGAGAAAATGTGTTGGTGGAAACTCCTTAAGATGTAACCAGTACAAGCTATGGACATATGAGGTGCAGCAGTATCAGAGGAAGGTTAACAAGGAAAATAGTCTTTGTGTGTGGCAGCTGTACAGGTACAATAAACACTAGAAATGTGCAGAAAACAGACCCCTTCAAATGCCAGGGGGATACCTAGAAGTAGTTGATAGCTTCCATTACCTAGATGACCAAGTCAGCAGCAGAGGTTGGTGCTCCAAGAGCATAGCTGCTAGAATAAGAATGGACTGAGCAAAGTTCAGAGAGCTTCTACTTTTGTTGGTAACCAAGGGCCTCTTCCTCAGAGTGAAAGGAAGATTGTATGCTGTCTGTGTGTTAACAGTCATGCTACACAGCAGTGAAATACGGGCTGTGACCGCTGAGGACATGCATAGGCTTGAAAGAAATGAGGATGGTATGCTGGACGTGCAATGTCAGTGTGCATTCGCGACAGAGTGTAACTGTCCTGAGAGAAAAATTGGGCATAAAAGTCATCATATGTAGTGTGCAAGAGAGACAACTGCACTTACCAAGTGATGCATATGAACAAGGACAGCAGTGTAAAGAAATGCCAACCCCTAACTTTGGAAGGAACGTGTGGAAGAGGCAGACCTAGAAAGACAAGGTGGTGAAATATGATCTTCGAACATTAGGCCTCACAGAGGTGATGATAAGTGACTGAGACATTTGGCAATATGCCGTGCTTGAGAAGACTCATCAAGCTAAATGAAATCATAGTCATGACTGATGTTGGTCTCATGTATCAGGTCATTAACAATGAAATGTCCGATTTTGAACTGAAAGTTTATTTTACTTTATCTCAACAAATAGCAATGCAGTTAATCAAAGAATGCATTTAAATTATCAACACAATTTTGCCATTTTATTGGTAGCTTATTTATGTTGGCAGCGAAGAATTCTAGAGAGCAAGAGATGATGAAATCGTGAAAGGTTGTTTTTACATCTTTTTCAGATTTGAAGTTTTTCCCTTGCAAAAAAGTTGTCTAATGGCTGGAAAAGGTGATAGTCAGTGTAATGTCTGGTGAATATGGTGGATGACAGAGTACTTCCACGTTCAGTTCCTGTAACTTGAGTAGCATTCTTTTGTGCAACATGTGGTCGAGTATTGTCTTGCAAGAGAATTGGCCTCTCTCTATTGACTAATCTCGGTTGTTTAATTGCAAGTTCACTCATTATTTCATCCAACTGGTTGATGTATACATCTGCTGTAATTGACCTGCCAAGTCTTATGAAGTTGTAGTAGATGACATCAGCGCCGGACCACAAAACAGACACCATTACCTTTTTTGGTGTATATTCTTTCTTGAATTGTGTTTTGGCACTTTGTCTCTATCCAAGCACTGTGTAGAGCACTTACTATTGTTAAAAAGAAACCATTTTTCATCGCCCATAACAATACGATGCAAAAATGGTTTGCTTTTATGCCATGACAGCAAAGAACAGCAAATTTCAAGATGACGTGTCATTTGATGCTTGATCAGTTCATGTGGTATCCACTTACCCAGCTTCTTTACCTTGCCAATTTGTTTCAGATGGTCCAATACAGTTGGAGTCGAAACATAAAACCTTGCTGCTAACTCACATGTAGTTTGAGATGTATCTGCTTCCACTACAGATTCCAGCTAATCCTTATCCACCTTGGTCTCAGGTGTACCACAGGGCTGATATACAAGAGAAAACTCGCAATATAATCAGAATTGTATTTTTTTTGTATACTCTTTTACTCTTTTACTCTTTTACTTGTTTCAGTCATTTGACTGCGGCCATGCTGGAGCACCGCCTTTAGTCGAGCAAATCGACCCCGGGACTTATTCTTTGTAAGCCCAGTACTTATCCTATCGGTCTCTTCTGCCGAACCGCTAAGTGACGGGGACGTAAACACACCAGCAATGCTAGGGGGACAAACACAGACACACAAACACACACATTCATATATATATATATACATATATATGACAGACTTCTTTCAGTTTCCGTCTACCAAATCCACTCACAAGGCTTTAGTCGGCCCGAGGCTATAGTAGAAGACACTTGCTCAAGGTGCCGCGCAGTGGGACTGAACCCGGAACCATGTGGTTGGTAAACAAGCTACTTACCACACAGCCACTCCTGCGCCTATGATAACAACTTTTATAACTTGGAAATAAATTTTGGGAATAATCAAAATTAATTGCAAAATCCAGCGATTATTTTTGGCAATTTTTAATGTGATTTTTTGCAACAAATCTGGTCATCATTAGGAGATGACTCTGGAGGAAGCAATTGCAATAAATTCTCCAAAATAAGTCAGAGATCTGTTTGCAGCTCTTCTCATTCTTGATCAGTAGCTTAAAGGCTATACACTAGCTCAAGAACTACCCAATAGGGCAGCATTTAAGCTAATATATATATATGTTGAAGTGCAATGGCCCAGTGGTTAGGGCAACGGACTCGCGGTTGTAGGATCGCAGTTTCAATTACCAGACCGGGCGTTGTGAGTGTTTATTGAACGAAAACACCTAAAGCTCCACGAGGCTCCACCAGGTGGTGGTGACGATCCCTTCTGTACTCTTTTGCCACAACTTTCTCTCACTCTTTCTTCTGTTGGCCTGCTCGCTTAGCCAGCAGGGTGGCATATTTTGAAGGCTAAAACAATGTGAAGCGCATTGTGACCAGCGATGTGTAGCAACATCTGATAGCCTGGTCGGTCACGGAGATCACGGTGCTATATATATGTGTGTGTGTGTATAATATGCATAATGTAATACAAAAGTAGATTAGTACTATCTGTAATATTTTCCTCAGTGAAACCTCTCTAAAAAGACTTTGTGTGTTAAATCTTCAGTATTTGCTCAGGATAATAATTAAATATTCAGCACTTGCTCAGCAGATCATCAGATACCAACGTTTTGGCCTGATGTACTCCCTCCCACACTCCTGTGACAAATACACACAGAAATTATCCACAAGGTCAAAACTTCCATTCTACTATAAAAATAATAGAACAAAACCATACAATGATTTGTACCGGAATTAGCTTAAATATATATAAAATGTGTGTGTGTGTATAGATCTTGTAATTTAGGTGACTGATAATGTGATATAAATATATATTTATATATATTTATGTATGCATATATAATTACACACACACACACACACATATATATGTGTGTATATGTATATATATATAATATATATATTATATATATATATATATATATGTGTGTGTGTGTGTGTGTATTGATATGTATGTATATGTACATATGTATATGAATATATATGTGCATACAAATGTGTTATACATACATATATATATATATACACACACATACATACATACACATACATACATACATACATACATACATACATACATATATGTGTGAGTGTGTGTGTATGCATGTATATACCTCTGTGTAAATTTATATGAAGTTTGTGTGTGTTTGTCATTGGAAACATACCAAAGAGGTCTATAATGCACAGCTGCACAGATGGATGAAAGGAAGTAACTAAGATGAAGGAGTGAGAGTAAAGAAAGAAAGAAAAGTCTGTGACAATGATAAATTGTGCAAGTGATAACAAAAGATAATGCTGGTTTTATGCATACATACATGAAACCTATAATCATGCACACACACACACATGCACGCACACACATACACACAAATATAAATGTGTGTGCAGGTGTGCATAAATGAGGGATAATAATTACTTTATATATTTGTGTGTGTATATATATATATATATATTATAATATATATATATATATATGTGTGTGTGTAAATATATATACATACATATATATATATATGTATATATATATATACACACATATATATATGTATATATATATATGTATATATGTATATATATATATGTATGTATATATATATATATTATATATATATAATATATATTATATATATATATATGTATGTATATATATATATATATATATATATATATATATATATATATATAATATTATATATATATATGTATATATATAATGTATATTGTTGTTTGGGTGATGTTACATACCTGTCCCTTTCTTTATCTAACTAATAAATAAGCAGCTGAGATGAGTTGGGTTAGAAGGAAGTAGTGATAAAGCTACAATACTCATGATATGCAAATACCCTTACCTCTCGTAATTCTTAGGAGAGAGAGGAAGTGCAAACCTTACATATTTGGGGTGGAAATATTAGGGTGTCACAGTGCACATCAATGAGGAGGAGATAAAAAGGATGAAAAACAAAATGATTGAAGGAGCAAAAAAAAAAGGATAAAATGACAGTGTGGGAGAATAAAGAAGACATAAAACAAGTTTTGTTTTGCTTTCACTTCCTAGCAATATATTCAATTTTATCATTACCCTCTACATTATGATATTTCTGTAAATATATTTTGTTCACATTTGTAATTACATTTTCATCTTTAGAAAATTGAAACAATAGTATATGATATATTCAGAAAGTACCAATACTTTCATTATTGAATATACATTACTTTCCTTATTTCCTCAGAAACAATAGAGCCTTATGTCCATTAGTATTGTTTACATTCACAAGAACTACTGACTTTTCGTGTCCTCATCTTTTGTCTTCCTTTGATACAGTATCTGAAATATCTAGGTTATTGTTTCATTATTTACTGACAATTCTATAAGATTTGATTACAAAAAGTATTAAACAGAATCCCCACATAATAATGTAGCATGAAACATTGTTAAATATCCCACTTTTTAGATAACTACCACTAAACTACATGAGGCTGAAAACTGATTTTTTTATACAACCTTATGAGAAGGATGTCATCTAGATGCAAGAGTGGCTGTGTGGTAAGTAGCTTGTTTACCAGCCACATAGTTCCAGGTTCAGTCCAACTACATGGCGCCTTGGGCAAGTGTCTTCTACTATAGCCTTGGGCCAATCAAAGCCTTGTGAGCGGATTTGATAGAGAGAAATTGAAAGAAGCCTGTCGTATATATATGTGTGTGTATGTGTCTGTGTTCATCCCCCACCATCGCTTGACAACCGATGTTGGTGTGTTTACATCCCCATAACTTAGCAGTTCGGCAAAAGAGACTGATAGAATAAGTACTAGGGCTTACAAAGAATAAGTCCTGGGGTCCATTTCTTCAACTAAACGCAGTGCTCCCACATGGCCGCAATCAAATGACTGAAACAAATAAAAGAATATATGTAATAGAAAAACGTTGCCTGACCAATGAAATTTAGCAGTGATATATGTGTCAGTTATGAATTTTATTTCATAAATTATTTCCAACTTCAAAATGTCAAATGATGATTCAAAGATTTGTACGAGTCATTAAATTCATGAGCAATATCATGAATAATAAAGGTAAGATATTAAATCACCAGCAACATTTCCGATAATGAAAACACAAAACAGATATAAATTCGGGATTGTAAAATGTCAGTATTACCTAGAAACCAATATCTCATTATAATGTATCCACTGTTTGTTTTATCATATTTAGTAAAAATTAATTTTCAATAGGTTTTAGAATTTGCTGCACAATTTACAATGGAACTTTCAATCAAAACAGACAAAGTCGACAGAATTAATTTAAAACTAAATATATTCAACTCTGAACATTGATTTACGCAGTTTACACACACACACACACACACACACACACATATATGTATATACATTCTCACACGTTTTTTTTTTTTTTTACTCTTGATCCTTTCTGTTGAAGAGTGTAGGCTCGAAACATCTAAGACTAATCCATTCTTCCTGAGTATTAAACTGATACACCTGCTTGTTATTTCTACACCTCTCTTCATCTTTTGCTTTCTGTAAATTTGAACTATATACATACATTCACATGAGTGTGTGTGTATATATATACTTATATATATATATCCTGTCACAACCTAGGACCTCAAAGACTGCTATAATGCAAGAAAGTATACTAGTCCCTTAATATTTTATGTATTATATTCATTATTTCATCTATTCAATAAGACAATCAATACTTCATTTCATTTTACTATATATATATTATTTATACTATATATTCTATATTCTACATTAATAGGAGTGGCTGTGTGGTAAGTAGCTTGCTAACCAACCACATGGTTCCGGGTTCAGTCCCACTGCATGGCATCTTGGGCAAGTGTCTTTTGCTATAGCCCCGGGCCAACCAATGCCTTGTGAGTGGATTTGGTAGACGGAAACTGAAAGAAGCCTGTCGTATATATGTAAGTGTGTGTGTTTGCGTGTCTGTGTTTGTCTCCCTAGCATTGCTTGACAACCGATGCTGGTGTGTTTACATCCCCGTCACTTAGCAGTTCGGCAAAAGAGACCAATAGAATAAGTACTGGGCTTACAAAGAATAAGTCCCGGGGTCGATTTGCTCAACTAAAGGCGGTGCTCCAGCATGACCGCAGTCAAATGACTGAAACAAGTAAAAGAGTAATAAAAATAAAACATAAAAAACAGACAGAGTTGGAATTTCTTTGAATAATATATATCCCTCTATACACAATCATACAAACCCCTTTTCATATATATATATATATATATATATATATATATATATATATATAGACATACTGATGCTGCCAACACCAACAGTGATGACAACATTGGCAGCAATTAGGATGCAGATGTGACAGATGTCTGTGAACACAACTCTGGAGCTGAAACCTGTATATTGTAGCATTTATGCCAGAATATAGCATATACAGAAATAAAAAAAAATTGGTTTCAAATGTTGGCACAAGGCCAGCAATTTTGGGCGAGGAGATAAGTCAGTTACATCAATCCTAGTGATCAACATGTACTTATTTTATCAGCTCCAAAAGAAAGAATGTCAAAGTCGACACCAGCAGAATTTGGATTCAGAATATAATGACTGCTGAAATGCCACAAGACATATTGCTTAGCATGCTAACAACTCAGCCAGCTCTCTGCATTGAATATGAAAATAAATATTAACATTCCATATTTCCTGGTACACAAGCCAACATATTACATAGTGTACACATTCAAATTTCAGCACTACCTTTCCAAATCCTGCTGCTTTTCACATGTTCCAAAGTCATCTTGGTATATGAATTAACTTACCTTTATTTGGCTATGAATTTTTATCTGGAAAATTTAACTAGTATGATGGAAAAATACAGCTTTAGCTTTTATCGAAATCAAATTCGATGACTGGCATCCGTGCTAGTGGAGCACTAAGAGCACCATCCGAGCATGATCATTGCCAGAGCAGCTGATTGGCTTCTGTACCAGTGGCATGTAAAAAGCACCAATCGATTGTGATCGCAACCAGTGTCGCCTTACTGGCACATGAAAAAAATTCGAGCGGGGTTGTTGCCAGTGCTACTGGACTGGCTCCTGTGCAGGTGGCATGTAAAAAACCCCATTTGAGTGTGGCTGTAGCCAGTACCACCAGACTGGCCCTCATGTAGGTGGCACATAAAAGCACCCACTACACTCTTGGAGTGGTTGGCGTAAGGAAGGACATCCAGCTGTAGAAATTCTGCTAGATCACATTGGAGCCTGGAGCAGCCATCTGGTTCACCAGACCTCAGTCAAATCGTCCAACTCATGCTGGCATGGAAAGCCGACGTTAAACGATGATGATGATGATGATATTGATTCCTAACAATATTTGAAGAAGAAACAACCAACGTTATTTCTTCTTTAAGTATAAGTTTGAAAACTGAGTCAATGGAGAGAAGTCACAACTAGATGAAATCTCCAATGTTCAATGCACAATTCACTGATATCCGAGCAGCTAAAATGTGACAGCAGAAAGACACTTAGAAATATTGACCAGGATGCAGCCCAGCCTCTATAGAGTGTAGGAAGTTAAGACCTGAACCATCTGCCTGAGTGGGGTTTCTTCTTTGAAGCCTTTCCTACTATTCAAACTCTCTCTTGAGAGTCTCTGACCACTACAACGTCACAGATTTTTGTTGTGGTGGATTATTTTGACCTTGCTCTTTCAATGTCATTTTATGTTATTGAATTGAGGAGAATGAAAATGATGTTGACTTCTACAAAACTTGAACTCTAACTGTCAAGTGATTTAGCTATGTTAATTTCTTCCTTCGCTGTTTTTTTTTTTTCCTTAACCAACTTTGTCCCAAACAAGGCTTGAGACAATACAGTTCTATATTTAAGAGATGAGGAATTATGAACATTATCTACATTATTTACATTTGATGGATATTTCTCCTCATCTTGTTTGTTGTTAACACAACGTTTCAGCACTGATATACCCTCCAGCCTTCATGAGGTGTCTTAGGGAACCTGGGTTCTCATTTCTAAGGTATTTTTCAGTGTTATTATTATAACCACTATGCCATATGCCCATGGGCATATGGTGTAGTGGTTAAGAGTGTGGGCTACTAACCCCATGATTCCGAGTTTGATTCCAGGCAGTAACCTGAATAATAATAATAATAACAACAACAACATCAAAAAGTACCTTAGGTTCAAAATTTCCCCAAGACACTTGATGAAGGCTGGAGGATATATCAGTGCTGAAACGTTGTGTTAACAACACACAAGATGAGGACAAATATCCGTCAAATGTAAATAATGTAAATAATGAAGGCTTGAGACTATTGTAGCTTAGGGGACTTTAGAGAAAGAAAAAAAAGGGACCTAAAAATTCAAGATCCCTTCAAACAAGTAAGGCAGGATGTTGCCAAAGTGATGCTCCAGAATGGCAATTCTGCCACCAAAGCTGTCGCTTCACATGCAGACACAATAGGTGGACTGCATGTGCTGAGCTAAGGCATGCACCTTGAGAGCTGTCCTTCTTGTTTACCCCTGAGTGGTTTCATGTGCTAGTGAAGGCTGTGTTGGTGAAGGTCTAATGGTTAGTACGTTGCACTCACAATCACAAGATAATGGTTTCAAATCCCAGACTAGTTGTGCATTGTGTTCTTGGGCAAAACACTTTATTTCACATCGCTCTGGTCCACTCATCTGGCAAAAATGAGTAACCTTGTGCTGGGTTGACATACAAGGGTCAGTTGACGACTCATGGAAATCACCCACATGGAGGTCTTGTGAGCCTCATTTCACATTCATGAATCAAGAGGAGGAATAGTAAAAACTCTTTCTGTGAATAATGACTAATTCGGGATTGGCTAGTCAGCCATTTTGAAGGTTCATTCATTTATCATCATTCAAGTGATGACTTTCTCTGAGTCTACAAATTCACTGAAGAATATATTATTTAAAATATAGATTTTTAGAATTTCACTAAATTGAAAGCTACTAATCTTAATAAATTGTAACAAAAGTCAGAAAACTAGACTAAATTTGCATATTTTGTTTCATATCGCTTTGCTTCAATTATCTACCTGAATGGTTTTTATTTATGAATGTATGAAAATGATGTTATTTGATTTCAGTGAGATATTAAAGGTATATCCAGCTGATACAATATATTATTTCAATATAGTATGTCACTTTATTCTCTTTATCTCAGATGAAATATGAAGCTTCTTGTTTCAATAAGTTGAATTTATTGTGTAAACAAAGTCAATAGACATATAACCACTGCTCTACTTTTTGGTTTAATAAATGAGAACTTTATTTCAAAGTCTGAATTTGATTCTAAAATATTTACTTCAAGCTTACTAAAATTGAGTTCGATTACAACAGATCATATATGTGAGTGTGCATTTATATATATATATATATATATATATATATATATATGTATGTATGTATGTATGTATACATACATATATATATGTATATATATGTATGTATACATACATACAAACACATACACGAATATATATGCCTGTATGTACATATGCATGTACCATATTTTCTGACACACAAGTCCGATTTTTAGACCAAAATTTATAGTCCCAAAGAAGTACCTAAAGCACCATATTGAATAGTAAAAACTCTTTCTGTGAATCATGACTAATTTGGGATTGGTTGGTCAGCTATGTCGAAGGTTAATTCATCATTATTCAGCTGATGAAATTCCATAGGATTTGGAAGGATTTGATTGGTGAAGTGTCAGGATGAAAGAGAGAGAGGACAACAATGGTGAGGATAGACAAGATTCCACCTGCCGTCCAATGGCCAATTACTTTCCTTTTCTACTTGTAACTACCGCTGTTGCTCTCTTCTCTTCTTTCCATCAGAGGCACCTCTCAGTGAATGAATACAATGACAATATAAGCAGTACCCTAGTATGGCCAACCAATGCTGGTGTGTTTACGTCCCTGTAACTTTGTGGTTCAGCAAAAGTGACTGATAGAATAAGTACTAGGCTTAGGAAGAATAAGTCCTGGAGGGTCGATTTACTCAACTAAAGGTGGTGCTCCAGCATGGCCATAGAAAAATGACTGAAACAAATAAAAGAATATCCGTCCAGTGTAAATAATGAAGAGAATATATATAGGAGATAGATAGATAGATAGATATATGTATATATTGGAGATAGATAGATATTTGTATATATACATATATACGTACATGTATATATATATATATATATATATATATCATCATCATCATCATCATCATCGTTTAACGTCCGTTTTCCGTGCTAGCACAGATTGGCCGGTTCGACCAGGGTCTGGGAAGCCAGGGGCTGCTCCAGGCTCCAGTCTGATCTGGCAGAGTTTCTACAGCTGGATGCCCTTCCTAACGCCAACCACTCCGCGAGTGTAGTGGGTGCTTTTTATATATATATATATATATATACACACAGACACACATACATATATCTATATGTATGTATGTATATGTATATACATAATAAAAATGAAAAGATACGATCCTCAAAATGGCAATGATCGAGTCCATTTGGCATTATGCCATGCTTGAGAAGACCAATCAAGCCAATTAAAACTGTAATTGTGGTAGATACCAGTGGCACACAAATGGCATGTAAAAGCAACCATTACACTCTTGGAGTGGTTGGCATTAAGAAGGGCATCCAGCCGTAGAAACCATGCCAAAATAGACTGGGGTCTGGTGCAGCCTTCCAGTTTGCAAGCCCTGGTCAAACCATGCAACTCATGCCAGCATGGACAACAGATGTTAAATGATGATTGACGATGATGATGATTAGGGATATAATGCACTTCATCATTGAGGCTATGAGGAAACTGTAAGAAGCTTCTCAGGCACTCAACTATGAGTCTACCACATCTTAATAGTGAAAACAGTTGTAAGCTAATGAAGCTTGTAAGATAATCATTTATTCTCTTGTCATCTCTTTTTTATTATATATATATATACATAAGAGATATAAATACATGCAATAGGCTTCTTTCAGTTTCCATATTTCAAATCAAAAGTTAAGTCAGTCCAGTGTCACTTAGTGGAATTGAACCTAAGACCACAATGCTTGAAAACAAACTTCATCACCATGCAGCCATGCCAGCACCTGAGCAATTATAATGTCTAAAATTCTCCGGTGAATTAACATGATAATTAAAGCTCATATCTTGTGTTTCAATTTACACAATATTGTAATTAGTACCATCTCTTGTAATTATAGTCAGATGTCCTATTTCTGACAATGTACATTTTGATAACATCTTGAAACTTTTATTTCTAAATAATGAATGTGATATTCTTCTTTTATTCTTTTATTCTCTTACTTGTCTCAGTCATTAGACTGCTGCCATGCTGGGGCACTGCCTTGAAGAATTTTGGTCCAATAGATTCCCCACCAGTCCTTGTTTTCCTGTTTCTAAGCCTTGTACTTATACTGTCAGTCTCCTTTGACTAACTGCTTAGATACTGGGATGTAACACATCAATACCAGTTGTCAATTGGGGGTGGGAGTCAAATACAGACACACACACATTACAAGATAAGGATAAAGACAAAGATCCTTCCTGAGTCATATAAACTCATAGGGTCAGTTTCAAGGGTTCTGTGGCATATATACTCCCCACCTAAATGGGACACGGATTTTACTCAGTCACGGGTTTTACTCATTTTTTTCCCAGCTGAGTGGACTAGAGCAATGGGAAAATGAAGTGTTTAGCTCAAGTGCACAATCCATCATCCAGCTCAGGAATCGAAACCACAATCTTATGATCTTGGGCCCAACACCCTAACTCAGCCATGCATCTCCATGATCACACACACATATTCAACAGGCCTTCTTCCACTTTCCATCTACTAAATACACTCAAAAAATTTTGGTTAGCCTAAGGCTATAGTAGAAGACACTAATCCGAGTTGCCATGCAGTGGAACTGAACCCAGAGCCTTGGGGTTTAGGAAGCAAGCTTCTTAACACAAAGCCATGCCTGCACCTTATGTACTTGGTTGTATCGCCAGGTGTTATGACGGTACTTTTTTACAATATAACCATGTAGTAACAACAAACATGCTGGGTGACCCGAAAGTAGGTTTACAGTTATCGCATTCATATACCTTAAATCCTTGAGTATAATCCGCATTTTTTTCCCAAAATGTAATGGCCAAAATCCCTAGTGCGTACTATATACGAGGTTAAAAATGAAAATTATTTTCTTAGCAATGTCCAAGTCTCTATTTGCTTTCCGGCAATGTTTATTTAGACACATTTTGTGATGTCGAGGGTGAAAATACCTTAAGGTAAGCCTGAAAGCAATGAAGTCATAAAAGAATCATCCATAACTTGCAGTAAGCTACATTTATTGAATGTTATTACTGTTATTTCTATATTTTCTGCAAACAAAATGCACAAAAAAGCTACACGTTTTCATGATGTAATATATACAATAATAATAAAGGACGTTACTGTATACATTTTTACAAACCAAGAACGTTATATAGACCTCCTTGACTCAAGTTAGAGAAGAGGTGCATATTATACACAAGGTTTAGGTTTTTCGGAGGTACAGCCCCCTAAAAATCCCCTGTGTATTATACTCAAGGGTGGACTATACTCGAGGATATAACAGTTTAGATCTTAATTATAAAAAAGTATGAAATCATTATTCTATGCTAATTTAGTTAATTTTGTCAAGCTCCCTTTTCAGTTTGTAAGATAGAAATTTAAATGTAATAAAACTTTTTTAAAGAAATTTAAAATGCCTACGTGATAACTGTAAACCTACTTTTGAGGCCACTCTGTATAACAAAACAGCATAACAACAATGTAACAATCCAACAAACTCTCTATGAACTGTACACAAACCAACAAACGATATTCCAACAAACTACCAAAATGATGTCTTATGACTTCCTGCGATTAACACCTACTCTGTTTCACTCAGACCACTTCTGTTTATAGTCATTCAGTCAAGTCTATTCTCACAGTGGGTCACTGTGACTCTTGCTACAACATATTTATATATTTATCATTGTAAATTTTGAACAGGAGGGACATCAGTTAGAGGTTGATTTCTAACAAGTCAATCACTTAATCACTGGTTATCTGATTGTGAGAATGACAAGGGAGTGTCAGTAAAGGGGTGCAGAGCAAATATTGAAAAGATTTTAATTAGAGAAAATTGTTTTGCTTCTTTCAATTTACCTTTTTAGCATTCAGATTATTATGTCGTTTTGAATTAATCATATATTATTTCAAAGCTTTAAGGTTATGATAGTGGGACTCTTTTACTCTTTTACTTGTTTCAGTCATTTGACTGCAGCCATGCTGGAACACCACCTTTAGTCGAGCAAATCGAGCCCAGGACTTAATCCTTGTAAGCCTAGTACTTATTCTACCGGTCTCTTTTGCAGGAACATAAACACACCAGCATCAGTTGTCAAGTGATGTTGGGAGGACAAACATGGACACACAAACACACACACAACATATATATATTTATATATATATATATTATATATATATATATATATATATATATATATATATATATATATATATATATATATATATATATATATATATATATATATATACACATATATATGACAGGCTTCCTTCAGACTCTGTCTACTAAATCCACTCAAAGGCTTTGGTCGGCCCTAGGCTATAGTAGAAGACACTTGCCCAAGGTGACACACAGTGGAACTGAACCCAGAACCATGTGGTTGGTAAGCAAGCTATTTACCACACAGTCACACCTGTTTATTTTTAGAATAACATTGTAGGGTAGGTGTGAGAGGCCAAATTTGGCCAGTTTGAACATAAAAAAGGTTGAATATTTGAGTCAGATATGGAGATATGGTCAGTTTGAATGCTAAAGAGCTACACAGCCATGGCTGTGTGGTGGAAAAGCTTGTTTCTTGACCACATGGTTTAAAGTTCAGTCTCCTTGTGTGGCACCTTAGGCAAATATCTTCTACTCTAGCCCTGAACTGACCAAAAGTATGTGAGTGAGTTTGGTAACAGGAAACTGTAAGAAGCCCATATGCATATGTACATATAAATGTGTGTGTGTGTGTGTTTGGGCCGCTTTGTCTTTGTATCGCATAATGTTGGAAAATAAATGTCATTCATTTCCAATATTCTGTAAAAACATGTCTGACGATGGGGAAATATTGCCTTGCTTGGAAACAGGTAGGGGTTGACAATGGCAGGAATGGCATCTGGCCATAGAAAAATCTGCTTCAATAAACTCCATCTGACCCATGCTAGCATGGAAAAGCAGACATTAAAATGATGATGATGTTCACGACGACAATGAGGAGGAGGAGGAGGAGGTCAATATCTACAGTGTTCACAGATACACTCCACCAAAAGATATGGACACACAAACGCAAGCACACACACACAGCGGATATCATCATCACTGTTTAACGTCTGCTTTCCATGCTAGCATGGGTTGGACGATCTGACCGAGGTCTGGTGAACCAGATGGCTGCACCAGACTCCAATCTTGATCAGGCAGAGTTTTTACAGCTGGATGCCCTTCCTAATGCCAACCACTCTGAGAGTGTAGTGGGTGCTTTTACATGTCACCGGCATCTGTCTGGATAATATCCAACAGCCAAATTCTTCCCAACAGGTATTTGTAAATCAAAGGATATGATTCAAGACATTTATCCAAAGTTCTCTGCAAAAGCATCAAGATCTGATCTTACATGGCTACAGAGTGAACTTCTCAATCAAATAGACATATATCTTATAAAGTTAATGTCCTTTCTACTTATAGGCACAAGGCCTGAAATTTTAGGGGATGGAGTAAAATTACATCAACGCCAGCGCTCAACAGGTGCTTCCTTTATTAACCCTGAAAGGATGAAAAACAAAATCAACTTCAGCAGAATTTTGAACTCAGAATATAAAGACCGCTAAACTACCACTAAGCATGGCTCGCTGATGACTTTGCCAGCCAACCATCTTAATGATGATGACAATGGTGATGATGATGGCGATGACGATGGCACATAACAAAAGATGTAATTACACAGGTATCAAAACTGCCAAATTGGAGAGCAGCAGAGCCAGATGGAATCCAAGGCTACTGGCTCAAGTGGTTTAGGTCAAAGTATTAACAAATTGATTTGTAATTAGATGATTGCCTACAGAGTGGTGTGATTCCGGAATAGTTTGTAGAGGGGGAGACAACATTGTTGATGAAACATCAGTCAAAGAGCAATGAGATTGGCAATTACAGACTCATGACTTGCCTTGACCTCTTATGGAAAATGTTAACAAGCAATCTCACAGGAAAAAATATATGTTCTTGCAGAAAACAATCTACGTCCAAGAGAGCAAAAGGGATGCCAAAAAGGGTCCAAGGGCACTAAGGACCACCTTGGGATAGACAAGGTCTTAATGAAGAACCAAAACAACAGTACCAAAGTGGTACCAAAAAAATGGTATCAAAAAAACTTGTGCATGGCCTGGATAGATATTGCAAAAGGCTTATGACATGTTGCCACATTCAAGGATCATGGAAACACTCAACATGTGTGGAGTAGCTGAGAATGTATGTGCACTAATCAAGAACAGCATGTTTAGTTGGAGAACACATCTTTTCTGCAACGACCAGCACTTAGCCAAGGTAACAATGTAAAGAGGTATCTTCCAGAGAGATTCTTGTTCACATTTGCAATTTGTTATAGCCTTGATCCCACTTTCTGTAGTTCTACACAAAATCAACGCACACTACGAGCTGAGGAAGAATGGGCTTTGTTTTAAACACCTTCTCTTCATGAATGATTTAAGACTGTTCACAAAAAACAGAGCCTGAAATGGAGAGGCTGGTTGCAGCAAAGTATGGGGATTGAATTCAGGATCTAAAAGTGTGTAGTGCTCACTCTGAGATGGGCAAAAGGAGCAAAATGCAAGGGCATAAAATGGGACAACAACAAATGGGAAACCTGGATGATGGTGAGTACTAGTACCTTGGGATTCTGGAGCTTGCACAGAGAAATGAAAATCAAGGTCACTGCTGCATATTTGAAGTACCTTAATTTTCTCTTGAAATCGAAACTCTGTGCAAGGAACCCTGTGACTGCCATCAACATATGAGTAGCAGTTGCTGTAGTTCACTATAGTGCACCCATTCTAAAATGGACACGAGTGGAGGTTGACCAATTTGATTGCACTACTTGAAAGATGATGGCAATGCATGGTGCTCTTCACTCTAAGGTAAACATACACAGGTTGTAAATGAAGAGTGGTAAAGATAGATGTGGCCTGATTAATGTACAGGAGGGCATCAACAGTAAAAGAAGAAACAGGACATAGTATTTGGTAAACAACAAACAAGACCTGCTACAGTACACTGCTAATGCAGAGGGATTTATCGTATATGGTGTTGAGAGGGCTAAGGAATTCTGATCACAAATAGCCAATGAAAGAGAGTAAACATTATTTCGCATGGAATTACATGGTCAGTTCCACCATGAGGCTAACAATTTAAATGACCAGGAAACATCATGGATGTGGTTCAGTAACGGTGACCATAAGAAGTGGACTGAAAACCTAATCCTTCTTACCCAGGACCAGGCATTAAATATCAATGCCGTGAAAAGGAATGTATGTTACAGAAATATATATTTCTTTACTGCCCACAAGGGGCTAAACATAGAGGGGACAAATGAGGACAGACAAAAGGACTAAGTCGATTACATCGATATCAGTGCAAAACTGGTACTTTATTTATCGACCCTGAAAGGATGAAAGGCAAAGTCAACCTCGGCGGAATTTGAACTCAGAACGTAATGACAGACGAAATACCTATTTCTTTACTACCCACAAGGGGCTAAACACAGAGAGGACAAACAAGGACAGACAAATGGATTAAGTCGATTACATCGACCCCAGCACGTAACTGGTACTTAATTTATCGACCCCGAAAGGATGAAAGGCAAAGTCGACCTCGGCGGAATTTGAACTCAGAACGTAACGGCAGACGAAATATGGCTATGTATTTTGCCCGGCTTGCTGCCTTTATGTTACACAAAAATAATGAATCACTGCAGAATGTGTAGGAAGACTGGCAGATTTGGGGGAGGGTCTAAGTCAATTACCTCAACCCCAGTGTTCAACTTGAAATTATTTTATTGACCCCAAAACAATAAAAAGGCAAAGTCAACCATGGTGAATTTGAACCCAGAACATAAATATGGATGAAATGCTGCTAAGAATTTTTGTCCAGGGTGCTAACAATTTAGCCAGCTTACCTATTTCTTTATTACCCACAAGGGGCTAAACACAGAGAGGACAAATAAGGACAGACAAATGGATTAAGTCGATTATATCGACCCCAGTGCGCAACTGGTACTTATTTAATTGACCCCAAAAGGATGAAAAGCAAAATTGACCTTGGCAGAATTTGAACTCAGAACGGAACAGCAGACGAAATACCGCTAAGCATTTCACCCAGCGTGCTAACAATTCTGCCAGCTCGCCGCCCTTTGTTTTTTTTTTTTTTGCAAGCTAATCCTGACGCAATACAGGCAGCTTACCACCTTCCCAGAGAGCTAATATCAAAATTTACAAACCACCAAAATGTATTCAATTAGTAGTCCTTTATACCCATTTTTTTTAAAATCAAGTATTGAAGTGCAATTTTATGATAATGTCAGTTTTTCAATAATGAAATTTTATTATACGAAGCAGAAATTATTGTTAAAGCTTTCTGGTGAGACTATTAGCAAGTATTATATATGTTAGGGATTTTATTTGTCTGATTTCCCACTGTGCTTCATTATGTATACTGAAAATTCCATTCCATATTCGTAAATGATTTCCTTTCTTACAAAGTATCTAATCAGTTATTTTTAATATTAATATTTTCTGTTCTATTAGAAAATTTTCTATATTCTTATATACTATTATTCATAAGAGCTGTCTTGTTTCTGGAAATTTCTTTTGCATATGTATGGGGTACTAATGAAGCAGTTCTTTAGTCTATATCACCCTTGGGTAGTTGTGTACTCTGATGAGGTTTCTCTAGCATATGGTATTATTCCTGCACACTATTCTAATGTTGTTAAGGCAGTGAGCTGACAGAAACATTAGCACGCCAGGCGAATTGCTTAGCAGTATTTCATCTGCGGTTACATTCTGAGTTCAAATTCCTCCAAGGTCGACTTTGCTTTTCATCCTTTCAGGGTCGATAAATTAAGTACCAGTTACGCACTGGTGTCGATGTAATCGACTTAATCCCATTGTCTGTCCTTGTTTGTTCTTTCTATGTTTAGCCCCTTGTTGGGAAATAAAGAAATAAGAAACATTAGCGCACCAGGTTAAATGCTCAGCAATATTTTGTCTGTCTTTATGTTCTGAGTTCAAATTCTGCCACGGTCAACTTTGCCTTTCATTCTTTCAGGGTCAATAAATTAGGTACCAGTTGCATACTGGGGTCGATCTAATCGACTGGCCTCATCCCCCAAATTTCAGGCCTTATGCCTAGAGTAGAAACAACTATTCTAATGTTGTTGGTGGTGGTGGTGGTGATAGTAGTGTTTAGTCTCAGGCATGTTTGATGCAACAAGTTTTTAATCAAATACACTCCACCCATACCAATCTCATTTCTTTAATAATAATAATAATAATAACAACAACAACAACATCGAAAAATACCTTGGGAATGAGAACCCAGGTTCAAAATTGCCCCAAGACACGTGATGAAGGCTGGAGGGTATATCAGCCGAAACGTTGTGTTAACAATAGACTAGATGAGGACAAATATCTGTCAAATGTAAATAATGTACATAATTCCTCATTTCTTAACTATAGAACTGTCATTTATTTTTATTTTGATGCATAGAGTATCTTCTAGATGTACATTATGCACCAAGCGCCTACATTAGAGGGTTTTTCAGTGCTACAGACCAAAATTACATGATGTGGAAATTCCCACATCCTTCAAAATCACTGATATGGCTGATGACAGTGCCACCTGATTGGCACTTGTGCCAGTTGAACGTTAAAAGAACATCCAAACGTGGGGGTAACCGGCCAACTTATGCGTATCCCTCATTCACTGGGCAATGAACTTTGCTTGCAAAGACCTATTGAGGCAAGTGTAAACAAATAAAAACCACTGACGTGGCCAATGACAGTACCACCTGATTGACACTCATGCCAGTGAAACATTAAAAGCACATCCGAGTTTGATAGTTGCTAAGGTCACGGATTGGCTCCCATGCTGGTGACACGTGAAAAGCACCATTCGACCAGTACATGTGCCTCACTGGCACATGTAATGGTGGCATGTGAAAAACAACATTCAAGCATGGTCGTTGCCAGTGCTGCTGGACTAGCTGTTATGCAGGTACCACATAAAAACACCTTTGAGCATGGTTATTGCCAGAACTGCCTGACTTGCCCTCATGCCAGTGGCATCTAAAAGCACCCACTACACTCTGAGTGGTTGGTGTTAGGAAGGGCATCCAGTTGTAGAAACTTTGCCAGATCAGATTGAGCCTGGTGCAGCCTCTGGCTCACCAGTCCTCAGTCAAACCATCCAACTTATGTCAGCATGGAAACTGACATTAAACAATGATGCTGCTAATGATGATGATGATAATGATGATGATAGACCAAATTTCATCTACTATGATCTATGTGCATGCTTTTGTGCACCAAGCACCCATATGAGAAGATCTCTCAAGGTTAATAATGCAGCATTCGGTATTCTAACAAGACATCCATGTTATGGTAGATATAAAGATTACCTTTTGATAATAATACAGTTTCTAAGGCAGCAAGCTGGCAGAATCGTTAGCACGTCAGGCGAAATGCTTAGCTGCATTTCGTTTGCCGTTACATTCTGAGTTCAAATTCCACCGAGGTGGACTTTGCCTTTCATCCTCTCAGGGTTGATAATAATAATAATGAAATTATTGTATACAGTGCTCAGGTGCACCACAACTTGTCAAAAGTGCGTATAAAGTATATGCAGTAATGTACAAATGTCTGGGAAGTGATCAGTGTATGAGTCAGATACATGCTTGCATGTGTATGGAGGGGAGAAAACCGGGTGTTGTGTTGGCGAATCTCAGAAAGCATGGAAGTTTTGAAGGATGCAGTGCTCTGACAACTAACAACTGATGCCGGCAGTTTGTTCCATGCTTCAGCAACTCTTAGTGTGAAAAAATGTTTCCAAAAGTCATGGGAGCTGTGCTGTTTTCTGACTTTGTAAACATGTCCACGAGTGTTAGACAGGTGGAGTTTGAAAAGGTGCTCAGAGCTATTGTTTGTAAGATGGTTAATAATTTTATGGGTGTCAGCTGTCGAGTACCAGTTGTGTACTGGGGTCGATCTAATTGACTGGTCCCTTCCCCCAAAATTTCAGTTTTGCACCTATTGTAGAACGGGTGCTGATGCAGCTTTTGTCACTAATCATATATTATCCAAAATGAAACTGCTTTATTTTAAGAGTTTAGACTATTATCAGAGGACGAATTAGCTGTTGTTTTCAGCAAGTCTAGCAGTTGTGTAGAGGCTTGATCATTGGCAGTATATTTACTGCTCTACTTTTCAAGTATATACAGAAGGGAGAGGGTTGAGGATGCTAAACTGTAGTAGTAGTAGTAGTGGTGGTGGTGGTGGTGGTGGTGTAGGAGGAAGAGGAGGAGGGATATGGTGGTGATGGTGGAGGAGGAGGAGGGGCATGTGGTGGTGGTAGTAGTGGTAGTGGGAGAAATGGTGGTGCCAATGGTAGTGTAGTTGGAGGAAGGGGGTGTGGTGTGGTGTGGTGGTGCTGGTAGTAGTAGTAGGAGTGGGGGAAATGGTGGTGCCAGTGGTGGTGGAGGAAGCGGAAGGAGATGTGGTGTGGTGGTGCTGGTAGTAGTAGTGGGGGAAATGGTGGTGCCAGTGGTGGTGGAGTTGGGGGCAGGAGATGTGGTGTGGTGGTGCTGGTATTATTATTATTATTATTATTAGTAGTAGTAGTAGTAGTAGGGGAGACAGTGACGGCAGTGGTGGTGGTGGCAGCAGCAGCAGTAACAGCAGTAGTTGATTTATTATTGGATTGCTGCAGAATTGAGAAAATCTTATGGTTTGATGTTGCTAACCCCAGGTCTGCCCTTTCTCAAACAGGCCTATGATCAAAGGTGACCCAACCACAATCAATATAAGTCTTTTTATTATCTTGTGCGTCTTTTTCTTTTAAAGACAAGAGGTTGTGAATTGAGGGAAATTTGGTTGCTATATCTAACAACTTCAGTAACTGCATAAAAGTTTCCATATTGGTATGGCATACTTTGAAAAAGGGGTTACGAAGCATCATATATCAGTCCCCTTTATGAAATAATTGATAACTTATCGACCCTATGATGTAAACTTCTAAAATAAAGTTAAAAAGTATCTTTTATCAGTTGTCTGTTTCACTCATTAGACTGTGGCCATGCTGGAGTATCATCTTGAACTATTATTTTTAGTCAAATGAATCGACCCCAGTACCTATATTCTTTTAAGGCCTGTTACTTATTCTATCAGTCTCTTTTTGCTAAGTTACATAAGTTACAGGGACATAGACAAACCAACACTGGTTGTCAAGCAGAGGTGGGGGATAAAAACAGACACATACATACATACATACATACATACATACATGTGTGTGTGTGTGTATGTACACATATGTATATATATATGTATGTATGCATGTATATATATATATATATGTGTAGGGTAGCCTAAAGTAGGTTTACAGTTATTCAACTATCTCTTTCGCATTCATATATTAACGCTTTAGATCTTAATTATAAAAAATACGAAACCATTATTCTATGCTAATTTAGTTAATTGTAAGATAGAAATTTAAATGTAATAAAATGTTTTAAAAGAAATTTAAAGTGCCTACATGACAATTGTAAACCTACTTTGGGCCACTCTGTATATATGTGTGTGTGTGTGTGTGTGTGTGTGTGTATACAGGGTTGGCCAAAAGTCACCCGACAGTAAATCAAACTTCCAGAAATAGATATGACACATTAACATAATTCTTGATCTGCTATTTAATGAGCTGAACTGTTTCCTGGATACTTTACTTGGCATCAAATCAATTAAGAACAGAGAATGGTTCAAAGATAAGACTCCAAACTTAAACCAAAATCAACCAAAAAACAGAATCGGTAGGTTTGGTGATCTGCCATTCTAAGCTAAGCAGGAAAATGGTAAGTTTGGCAATTCCAGTAATAAGATTAAATTATTTTTGGTTAGAATAAAATATTCTTAGACTTTAAACTACAAGTGTAAATTCTTTCCAATATTTCACTTTCACTTATAAAAGTCATTGGACTGTGGCCATGCTGGGGCTCTGCCTTGAATGGTATCAGCTAAACAAATTGTTCCTAGTACATTTATTCTTTTATTTGTTTCAGTCATTTGACTACGGTCATGCTGGAGCACCACTTTTAGTCGAAGAAATTGACCCCAGGACTTATTCTTTGTAAGCTTAGTCTCTTTTGCCGAACTGCTAAGTTATGGGGACGGAAACACACTAATATCAGTTGCCAAGTGATGGTTGTCAAATGATGGATAAACACATATACAAATATATATATATATATATATATATATACACACATATATACGACAGGCTTCTCTCAGTTTCCGTCTACCAACTCCACTCACAAGGCTTTGGTTGGTAGAAGACACTTGCCCAAGTTGCTATACAGTGTGACTGAATCCGGGACCATGTGGTTGGTAAGTAAGCTACTTACCACATAGCCACTCCTGCACCTATAAAAAGAAAACCTCAGTGGGATTTGAAATCAGAATGTAGAGCATTAAAATGTACATAACAAAAAGAATTTTTCTCTGATGCTTTAACCATTTAGCCAACTCGCCAGTATTTATGTTTTAAAAGCTTGGTATCAGTTTAGCTGAAAACAGAGAATGGTTAAAACATGGGACCCTAAACCAAACCAAAACAACTGTAAAAGGAATCAGTATGTTTGGTGACCTGCCATTCTAAGCTAAACAGGGACCAGTAAGATAAACAGGGACTGGATGATCCCAGTAGTAAGATTAAATCATCTCTGATAAAAATTAAAGGTTAAATCTTAATCTTTACATTTACAAATTTTATGTAAATTCTTGACAATCTTTCACTTGTTCCTGTGTCAGTAATTGGATTGTGGCCATGCTGGGGCTCTGCCTTGAATGGTTTTAGCCAAACAAATTGACTCCGGTACTGATATCTTTTTTAAGCCTGGTATGTATTTTATCAGTCACTAATGCTAAACTGCTAAGTTATAGGGATGTAAGCAAACCAATGCTTGTTGTCAAGCAGTGGTGGAGCAACAAACACAATAACACATGCACACACATATGCGCGCACACACACACATGCATCCACACTCACACACATGCATGCACACACACACACATGCACATACACACACATGCACACACATGCACACATATTGGGCTCCTTTCACTTTAGGCTATAGCTGAAAACACTTGGGTCTGAACCTGAAACCATGTGGTTGGAAAACAAACTTCTTACCTCACAGCCACTCCTAGATAATGACCCCAATACTTTCAAGAATCTTGCTCTAATGATAAACTCAAAAATATTTGAAGTTAGAATCTACAAATAAAAACCTCTTCAGTATTTCAGTATAGCCTCCAACACCATAAGGACATCTTCAGCGTGTTAATTATATTTGCAAAATCCATGGACAGAAGTAATGCCATGAACTTGAAAATATGGATTATTAAATATTATAATGATGGAAACCTGGACAAGATTTTATAAAATCAATGTTGTATGTTTAAATTCCATCGTATCTTTAAATGACAGAATACTATGTGCATATGACAGTATACACTAAATTTACGAGATCCTACAGCTAGTCAAATTGATAACGTGTCAGATTGCCAGAATAAAATCCTACATTTCATACTGTATTACTGACACTCCGCTGTCATCGTGGCTTGTACACTTATCTCTCAAACAGAGCAATTTAACCTTACTGTAAATAGATTTCTGTAGCAGTGAGCTGGTAGAATCATTAGCATGTTGGACAAAATTTCTTCTGATCTCTGCATTCTGATTTCAAGTCTTACCAGGAGCAAACTCGCCTTTCATTTTTTTTTCTTCGGTTTAACAAAACAAAGCATCAGTCAAGTACTGTGGCTGTGTGGTAGGAAGTTTGTTTCTCAATCACATGGTTTTAGGCTCAGTCCCACTGCTTGGCACTTTGGGTGAGTGTTTTCTGCTAAAACCCTTGGGCTGACCAAAGCCTTGTGAGCGGAAATTGAAAAGAAGCCTGCTGTGTATATATATATATTATATATATGTTCTGAGTTCAAAGTCTTACAAAGAATTTGAACTCAGAAGGCAAAGACAGATAAAATGCCACAAGTTGTAAGCATGCTTGCAGTTCTGCCAGCTTGCCACCATAGATGCGATAATATTAAATCTTTGAAGGTGGTGAGCTGGCAGAATCGTTAGCACACTAGGTAAAATGCTTAATGGTATTTCGTCTGCCTTTATGTTCTGAGTTCAAATTCCACTGAGGTTGACTTTGTTTTTCATCCTTTCAAGGTCGATAAACTAAGTACCAGTCACATACTGGGGTCGATCTAATTGACTGGCTTCCTTCCCCAAAATATTGGGCCATGTGCCTAGAGTAGAAAAGAATATTAAATCTTTGTGATTTTTGTGTTCATATTGCAACATACTAATTTATAAACAGATGTTAAGGGACTTTGCTTTCATTTTTATATTTAAATTGTATTTGTACATCACCATTGCACTTATTTAAATGAATCAAATCATGAGAGATATAGTTCTTTGCCAGGATGCAATGCAGTGTTGCGATGATTACAGGACATGAATTATTAATTTCTAATATTGGCAAGCAACCAGGAATTTAGTAGGGAAGAACATACTCTCAGTAAAAGTTAATTCCAGTTTATGATTCATACTTATTTTACCAAGGCAGAGTCACCCTCAATAGGGTTAGAAATAACAATGCACAAAGATGCAACTAAAGCCTTCAAGGCATTTCATTTGCTGCTCCACTAGTTCTGCCAATCCATGAATTATTCACATTTTTAACTCTTTATTCAACTCTCTCAAGAAAAATTAAGCCAAGAAGAATGCGAACCAGCAAAGTTGTTTGAGCATTACAGAGTCTGTTCTGGTTTCCTGCATTCTGTTTTCAAACCCTATCAAGATCACCTTTGTCTTTCATCTTTTTATAGGGATCAATGAAATATCTGTAAAAATATTACAAAGGGAAGGGTCAAACAAGAGATGTTACTTCCAGGTGAAAATGTAAAAGGGATGCTAAATTTCATCTTGCTTATAATACATATTAATTAATGTACAGAAAAGGGCATGAAAAATATATTTGTCCCTTTTTTATTCTGAGCATTGAGAACCCTTTCTATGCCACTGAGTACCTGTCCAGAATATTGGATTGTGGAAATATTAATGCATCAGACATGAAGCCCCGTGATATCTGTTTTGACTGTGTGTTCTTAATTCAAATTCAACATCTTGTCATTGGGAAAATGGTAACATGGTAGAACAATAGCCCTTATCACAAAAATGCCCAAGACACTCATAGGAAATACAGCCTTACTGAAGTCCAGCTAGACCTGCAAAGTGTAACCCACAACAATATCAGCTGTGATGTAACAAACCTATCATTTGAAAAAGATATAAACATACTGGATAATAAAGTTCTTTAAGAGAGTATAGTCAAACTTAGAATATCATTGAACATAGGTCTCTTCAGCTAGAATTGAATTTATGCTAAGCAACAATAAAAAACACACAGCAACAACATACTAATGTCTAAGTCTGTTGTAGTTCTAATAGAATGTAGATCAGTATCAAATGTTATTGTATTGACTGAATGAAGAAAGCATTGTCAATCTGGAAACCATAGCTGTTAATTTCAACTATTCTTCATCTGTCAGGAAGCAAATATGACTCGCGGCTGTCTGGTACAACCATATCTCCAATGAATCCACAGCTATAGATTTCCTACTTAGAGATAGTGCAACTCATCCTGGATGTCTAGTGACATAGAAAGGCAGTGAGCTGGCAGAATCATTACCATGCCGGGTGAAATGCTCAGCGGTATTTCATCTGTTGTTACGTTCTGAGTTCAAATTCCACTGAGGTCGACTTTGCCTTTCATCCTTTCGGAGTCAATAAATTAAGTACCAGTTACGCACTGGGGTCGATGTAATCAACTTAATCCCTTGTCTGTCCTTGTTTGTACCCTCTGTGTTTAACCCCTTGTTGGCAATAAAGAAATAAGAAATGTCTTCATACCATTTCTTTGCAGGTATAATCTACATCAGTGGTTCCCAAAGTGGGCAATACTGCCCCCACCCCCACCCAGAGACGTTAGAAAAGTGGGGCAAAAGAAAGTGAGGTGATAACGGGGTGGCCAAACGGGGGGGCAATGGATGTAAAAGCAACAAAATAATGAATTAGGTTAACTTTTATTTGTGAAATACAGTTGTTTCAGAAAGTGATCTATGTTTGTGATGGTGAGAGAGGGGTGCTAGGAATGTGGCCTGGGTGCCAAGTGGGGCAGTGGCCTGAAAGTGTTTGGGAACCACTAGTTTATATGTATTATAAGATTTTACAGGTATAACCCCAAAAGAGATTATACTTGTAAAAGGCAGACATGTATGGTTGAACTTACCCAATATCTGGTATCCCCTGCAGATCCATGGATGCTGCAAACATACTGATTTATCTTTCCTTCATGGCATATCTTTACAGGGACAATTTACTGCTACAATGATGTTTTACTAGTGTAACCTCTACAGAAAATCCAGAGGCGTAGGAGCGGCTGTGTGGTAAGTAGCTTGCTTATGAACCACATGGTTCTGGGTTCAATTCCACTGCATGGCACTTTGGGCAAGCGTCTTCTACTATAGCCTCGGGCCGACCAAAGCCTTGTGAATGGATTTGGTAGATGGAAACTGAAAGAAGCCCATCGTATATATGTATATATATATGTGTGTGTATGTATGTGTGTGTATATGTTTGTGTGTCTGTCTTTGTCCCCCCAACATCGCTTGACAACCGATGCTGGTGTGTTTACACCCTTTAACTTAGTGGATTGGCAAAAGACACCGATATAATAAGTACTAGGCTTACAAAGAATAAGTCCTGGGGTCGATTTGCTTGACTAAAGGTGGTGCTCCAGCATGACCACAGTCACATGACTGAAACAAGTAAAAGAGTAAAGGAGTAAAGAGGGATGGACCCTAAGGTGGACCTATAGTTATAACTAATATATGGCATCCCATGTAGCTCCATGCATGCTGCAAATATATTGATTTGTTTTACTTTCATGGTATATACCCTGGGGTAGAGAGGTGGTAAGTGCACTTGGAACTAGACACTTGTTTCTGGAAACAGTCCTGGCACAGTAGAAGTTACTCTCTCTACAATACCAATGACCGATGACAATATAGGTGCAGGCATGGTGGTGTGGTAAGAAGCTTGCTTTCTAACCTCATGGTTTTGAGTTCAGTCCCACTGTGTAGCACCTTGGGAAAGTGTCTTCTACTATAGCCTGAAGCCAACAGAAACTTGTGAGTGGATTTGGTAGACAGAAACTGAAAGAAGCCCATTGTGTGTGTGTGTTTATGTTTGTCTTCCACCAATTCTAGTTCAGCAAAAGTGTCGTATAGAATAGGTATTTGGTTTTAAAAAAGGAATAAGTCCAGAGGTCGATTTATTCAACTAAAACCCTTCAAGACAGTGCCGTAGCATGGCCACAATGAAATGACTGAAACAAGCAAATGTTAAAATATAAAAGGCCAACCATTGTTTTATCGTAGGTGCAATCTTCCATATTATAAACAAATATTGCTCCTGTAAAAATAAATAGTTCGTCTACTGATTAAGATTCAATATCCTTTGGTTAATCTGTTGACCAAATTAAGGTGACATTGTCCACCTTAGATTTTAACCATTTTAGATCTGTCAAAAGCTAGTGCTTTCATATAATTTCTTTACAGGTGCAATTTTATGACATAAACGACCCACTAGTTTACAAGCACACATTGATACTGTACATTTAAATAAGCTAATTTAATGATCAGATTTTAGTATGATGTGGTTACCAAATTGGCAGAAGAGAGGTGTCATCATACATCATCTGGGAATGATTTCCGATTGGTCAGAAAACCAATATTAACATAGAGTTTCTTTACTGGTATGGTTTTATAGCATGAATAATCTTGCTGATTGCAAACACATATTTTTACTGTTGATTACATTAAGCTAATACACTGACCAGAATTTATTTTCATATTTCAGTTATAAATGCCATACAGAATTTAATAGACTGAAATACAAACGTTAAATAGGAACATTAAATAGCTGAACGTGTTCATGGCAATGTTACGAAAGAAGCAAGCGTATAAATAATGCAAAGAAAATATAACAAATATTATCATTGCTGCCATCATCATCATCGTTATCAATATTAATATTATTAGTATTAATATAATCAGTGTTAGTATTATTATATTTAACTCTCTTAATGTGAAGCCATGATTTTTCCTTCTCTCTTTTTGAGATATGACTATTCAAGAATTACCAAATGAAATATTCTTTAAAGTACTTGTAAAAAAAAAAAAAAGAATTGTAATGAACTATAATTACAAAGAAAAGACTGCCCTCACTACCTGGGGGTAGACTACAAAAAAATTGCTACCATACAAAATTATTGAATAATGAATAGAAAAACAGAAAAAAAAAAGAAACATAAAATCTAAATACAGAACTGAATGTACAAAATGTTAAAGAAAATGAGCTGTTTAGTAAACAATTAATAGAAAATTACCCCAAACACTCAAATAGCTACTTTTGAAGATAACAGTAATCATAACAGTGACACAGTTACAGTGATAACAATTAGACTGAGTCAAAGAATATTGTCCATGCATGCTGTTGTTGTGCTAATGTGAACATTGCTTTAACACAAACTAAACAAACAAAATTTTGGACCTGTCACAGTTAAAAGTAGAATGCAGTTTGGAGAATTTTGGACAACTGAAAAGCATTTCTTTGCTAAATGAACTAAGTCCAGAAGGCAAAGACAAATGTGTGTGTCTGCTTATGAAAGAAAGGAAATGAATTAAATCTTTTTTTCACGTGAGTTGTACAACAATCTCTTCATTTGGAAATGGTAATAATTATGGCCCTCTCTGCTGTACTTTCAAAACTGAAAACTTAACCAAAATATTTCGTTTTGGGATTTGGTTTTCAAGATTCTTTATGTGAGTTCGTGTGTTGAAGCATATTCTGTTGTGTCTGGGGAATGTCATTTTCTTTTTGTGCCTTATAATTTAACACTCTTACTGGAAAAATTTCCACTTATTTCTTATTTTTATTTTCCTAAAATTTTCGTTGCGTCTTGCAACCTTTTCAATAGTCTTGACCAAAATAGAGTCTGAAAATGCAAGACAGACATTTGACTGTATGAGAGGCTGACCATAAGTTCCTGGCTTTAAGAGTATAATGAAAGGCCTAGTTGGAGACCCAGCTTTCTGAGTTCTTTTACGGGCTTTAGAAAAACTAAAGGACCACTGCAATAAGTGTGTGAATCTGAGAGTGGAATATGTTGAATAAAATCATAATGAACTAATCCTTCTGTATTTTTTTTACCCAAAGCCAGGAAACTTTCAACACACATAATACAGTTGCACCCCGGGGTAATGGAGAAAAAAATACAAGTGTGTTGATAATAGATAATGGAACTAAGATCGACATGTGGTTAGTAATCACTTTATTTTGGAGTACAAGTGAGTGATTTAAGCAGGGCTAATGAGAAATGTCATGTGGTCAGAGTACATCAAAATGGATTTACATGTTCTCTTGACCCTGAAGCTGATAAAGCTATTCCATGACTCTGCCTACAAGGAGGTGCCAAGACAAAGGGTATGAGATTACTGACACCGGGTAAAATGTCCAGTTTATACATGTAACATAGTAAGAATTATTTCAAAGCCTTGAAACTAAAAACAAAGTTTTTTTAATGAATGAAAATAATGCAGACTAACTAAAACCAACTAATTCTAGTTTCCAGAGTTATCAGACAAGATTCTTGGAATCGTAGGGGAAATTGCTTTCTGCCCAATATTATAAACCAGTGGTTCCCAAAGTGGATGGTATTCCTTCACTGGGGGGATGTGGAAAGTTCCAATGGGGTGTTGAAGAAAAGTGGGGGCAATAATGGGTTAGTGATTCAATTAAAGACAACAAAATAATGGGTTCATTAGTTTAAGTTTTATTTGTGAAATACAGTTGCTTTGAATTTGCTTCAAAAAGAGGTCTATGTTTGTGATAGTTAGTTGGGGTGGGGGCACTAGGAATGTGGCCTAAGTGTCAAAGGGGCAGCAGCCTGAAAATGTTTGGGTACCAAACTCCATCATTTTGTGATGAGGAAGAAATAGACTGCAGAGGTAAATGTACAAAGTAGTGAAAGAAACATCATCATTATCAGTCTATGTTCACTTTTCTATGTTTGCATGATTAGACAGAGATGCACCCACAATCACACCTACATGAAATTACACGCACACACATACATATATTAACACACACATACATTAACACTCACGAATACTCATACATTGACCCACGTGAACATGGATACATCCACAATCACACCCACATACAATTACACAGACACATGCATTCATTAACACACACACACACACACATATACAAACACACACTCACATAAACACAGACATACCCACAGTCACACCCACATACAATTACACACAGACACATACATACGTTAACACACACACACACACCACACACGCACACTCACATAAACACAAAAACACTCACATACAATTACATACATTAACACACAAACACACACACACACAATGGACTTCTTTGAGTTTCTGTCAACCATATCCACTCACAAGTCTTTTTTTTGGCCCAAGGATATAGTAAAAAACACATACTCGAGGTGCTACACAGTGGGACTGAACCCGGAACCATGTAATTGTGAAGCAAACTTCTTACCACACAGCAAAGCCTGCACCTTTAAGAAAGAAACGCTAAAGAAGGAAAAATTTTTTTTTTTAATCTAAAAATTGCAAAGTCAACATAAAACAACATAAATGGGTGAAGATAAACAATTTCTTCAAGAGAACAACAATATTCTACCACAGAAAAATAATGAAGCAAACGATAAAGAATTAGAATTCACCATCCTTAGTGATTCAAACAGACAACTAATTGACAAAATCACGTATCTGTGGTGCCAGGGACTTTAGAAAGAAGTATAAATGACACAAACACAATCAAGTTCAGAATATAGGCAACATGCAAAAGATAGATTGTTAGTAAAAAATAAAACATACAAAGGCTCTGTAATGAATTAAGACTATCTTACCATGAAGATGTTGGTGCTTTTAACTACAATCATCTCTCAAAATAATGCTTAGCTGGTGCTTTTGGATGCTCAAAAAGACAATATGGAAATTAGCAAACAGAGAAATATATAGGATCTGATAGCCTAATCTTGCCAGTAATCATTCTTGCTTTATTTTCTTTTATTTACATTTTATTTTAATTTTTTTTTTTTTTTGTAGTTTCAACTCAGAGCTGCAGCCATGCTGATGAACTGCCATTTTGCTACACTGTTATTACTGAGAGTTTCCTCCAATATGTGGCACTTGGTGAAGAATGGAGTTTGATATAGCTACCCTCATTTGCACCTCCTGCCGTGAGGTAGGTTCATCTGGGACTCTCGACAGGAAGAGGTCCAGCTTTAATTTAAAAACGCCTACCTCTACTTTGTGCAGGTTCCTCAGGCTCTTTCGGAGAATATTAAAAAGCTGTGGTCCTTTGAAACCCAGGCTATTGCAGTAACTGGTCTTGAAGCATGATGGCATTGCTGGGATCTTTGGCACTATGCAGTGTCGTCCTGTTCTGGTATTGGTGTAGCTTTCAATGCCAAAATTTGGCACAATTCCTTCCAGGATCTTCTAGATGTATATTACTGCATACCTCTCCTGCCTTCTCTCCAGGGAGCAGAGTCTTAGCTGTTTCAGCCTTTCCCAGTAGATTTGTGTGTTTTCTCATACATTTATTTTATTTCTGTACAAATAATTAATTGTGAGGTCCCTGGCTTGATCCCACTGTGTGGTGGTGAGCTGGCAGAATCGTTAGCACGCCGGGCGAAATGCGTAGCCGTATTTCGTCTGCCATTACATTCTGAGTTCAAATTCCGCCGAGGTCGACTTTGCCTTTCATCCTTTCAGGGTCGATAAATTAAGTACCTGTTACGCACTGGGGTCGATGTAATCGACTTAATCCGTTTGTCTGTCTCTGTTTGTCCTCTCTGTGTTTAGCCCCTTGTGGGTAGTAAAGAAATAGGTATCTTAGACAAGTATATTCTACCATAGCTTTTAGCCAGTTACTTAGCAGAAACCCCTCAGTATTTGGAGATAAAACTCTTTTGGTGTCCCACCAACCAAATTATGATATTAAATATCTTTTCCTATCTGATTTTTCAGAAGTGGCTGCTCTGTTTCCTTGGGTTGACTCAAACCCTGTGCCTGAAATTGGGTAGAAAGAAACTATGTGGAAGTTTATTAAATTTATAGTTCCTGCAATTCAAAGGCTCACTTTTGTTGCATACGTTGTGTTGCAATGATTTGATCAAAGAATTATGTTAAAATGGCAAGCATTGGGAGAATAAGCCTTAATTTAACAAGCTAGATTTATTTTAGCATTCTGGTTTTAATTTAACAAATTGGTATCATTTTAGCATTTCAGCATTAATTTACGAAATTGCCATTTTTTTATTATTAACCCTTTCGTTACTGTATTTATTTTGAGATCCTCTGTATTTCTTTTAATTACTTTAAATATAACAAAGAATTTAGTAAAATAACACAGTTATCATTCAGCTTGTGTTAGGAACATAAATTGTAACTAAGGTTTGGTAGAAGATTTTAATTCAAAACTTATGAAAACAAGACATTTGAATTCAGAGCCAGAAGTGGTTTCAGCCGGGTTGGTAATGAAAGGGTTAAGGTATTAATCTGACAAGTTGATATTATATAAGAAGTCAGGCATTAATTTAACAAGTTGGCATTAGTTCATCTTTTGGATACTAATTTAACAAGTTAGCATTATCTTAGCATTCAGGTATTAATTTAGCAAGTTGGCAGCATTTTAGCAATTAGCCATTTAATAATATTTTAGAATTCAGGCATAAATTTAACAAGTAGGTATTATTTTAATAGGTATCAATTTAACAAGTTGGAATTATTTTAGCATTTAAACATCAATTTAACAATTTGGTATTATTTTAGCAATCAGGTATTAATTTAGCAAGTTGGCACTATTTTGGCAATTAGTCATTAATTTAACAAGTTCGTCAGTTCAGTTGATCGAACAAGTGACTGTTCATTGTCATCAGAAGCAATGGAGAATATATCATATTATTAAAAGCATGATCCAACTTGAAATTCAGTAATTGTGTTTATATTAATTTAATTAATTTCTGGTCAGTCACACCTGTACAATCATTAATTGGACACAAACCAAACTACATATGCTAAATAGATCTACAAGTATTATTATATAATGACAGCATTTGTCACTGAATTAATGTAATACACATACATACATATATACATTTGTATTTGTGTGTGTATATATATATATATATATAGCATATAGTCAGAGTGTCTAGAGAAGAGTTTTAATAAGCATTCTGTAATATGAGCCAATTAACTGAAGAAACACATCTACCAAATAATGAACAATATTTTCTTTCTAGAGTTGGGGGCATTTGCTGTCAACTTACACTAGAATATTTCAATGAAGGAATCTTTATGAGATTGCTTGACGTACTAGAAACAGCACTCAAATTTCCTGAAATCATATTGTCATTTAAATATAAATGAAACTTGCTGGACTAGGTAGTATTTCTGGTTATACAAGATAGTTATGAATTAGATCTCTTTAGTTATAAATGTGTTTTTCCAGAGCTGATTTGAGGTTAAACAGCAATTATAGTTGAGATCAGGATGAAGTAAAAGTGGGGAAGTAAAAGGAGCCTTACCGTCTCCAAAGGGGAATGTTGCATTCAATTATGTGACATGAATGTACTATGCCAGAATTAAGTATTTCATGATTAAGATTGAAATATTTTCCATCCTAAGTTTGCTCATTGAGACTAAACATCATCATCATCATTTTTATGTCCACTGAAGGTGCACATGGTTCAGTGGTTAGAGCATCAGGTTCACAATCATGAGGTTGTGATTTCAATTCCTGGACTGGAGTGTATGTTGAGTTCTTGAGCAAGACACTTTATTTTACATTGCTCCAGTTCACTCAGCTGCAGAAATGAGTTGCAACATCACTGGTGCCAAGCTGTATTGGCCTTTGCCTTTCCCTTGGATAACATTGGTGGTGTGGAGAAAGGAAGCTGGTATGCATGAGTGACTGTTGGTCTTTCATGAACAACCTGGCCCAGACTTGAGCCTTGGAGGGTAACCATCTACGTGCAATCCCATAGTCATTCATGACCAAAGGCTGTCTTTTTACCCATGGTGGTATGGGTTGGTCCATTCCAACAGGTTGCTATCTTGTTCTAATAACCCAGTTTTGGCTAAGTTCCTATGGTTAAAAGCCCTTCCTAATACCAACCACTTAGCAGATTCTACTGTGGAGGCACATGGTCTAGTGGTTAGAGCAGTGGACTCGCGGCCGAGGGATTGTGGGTTCGAATCTCAGACCGGGCGATGTGTGTGTTTATGAGTGAAACACCTATGCTCCATGCTGCTCCGGTAGAAGGTAATGGCGAACTTCTGCTGACTCTTTCACCACAACTTTCTCTCCCTCTTTCCTCCAGTATCTTGTGGCTCACCTGCGATGGACCAGTGTCCCATCCAGGTGGGGAACCTATATGCCAAGGAAACCGGGAAACCAGCCCTATGAGCCAGGCATGGCTTCAGAAGGAACAAATAACAGATTCTACTAGATGCTTTCCTCAGGGCACCAGCACTTGTGAGGTCATCTTGTAACTTGAAAAACTAAAGAACTCCTACCTCAGTGAGGAAATCTAGGACCAAAGCATACAAAAGTCTGCACAAATTGAAACTGCTAATGCTTTTAGGAAAGTGCTTTTCTCCTGAAGTTGTGGCTTTTGTCAGCTCATACCAAGTAAATCTATGATCAAATGACATTCTAGCCATGACTATCCCCTTCTTGCTTTCTTTCTTCATTCATCTTTATAAAAAAGTACCCAGTACACTCTGTAAAGTGGTTGACATTAGAAAAAGTTTCCAGCCGTAGAAAGCATGCCAAAACAGAGAACTGGGCAAACAAATCAGACTGGAACCTAGTGCAACCTATAAAAATGGTCATTAAATGATTATCATGATGATGGTAGTGGTGGTGGTAATGATGATGATGATGATGATGATGATGATGATGATGATGATGATGACGACGACGACAATGACAACAATGATGATGATGATGATGATGCCAACCATGATGACAACAATGATGATGATGATGACAATGACGACGACGACGATGATGATGACGATGACAAAAATGACAACAACAACGATGATAGTGATGACGATGATGATAATGATGATTCCTTTGTTTTAGACGTATTTTTACGTTCGAGTTAAGAAGGAAGGCAGTGTCCATGACCCATTCCCAGTCTCTCTAAAACTGGTGAGAGTAATAACGAAGCTCTCCTCAACTTAAAGACCTGCCCTGAATGCAAGCAACAGAGTCAACATCATTAAAGTCACCCCAAATACCATGGTAGTGGTGTTAAACTAGAACAGATTAAGTCTATTACCCAAGCAGGCCATGTTGAGATTTGTACGCAGAACAGAAAGAGCTGAAACAAGCTGGGTAAGTGGTCTTTCTTACAGTTCCATAAATCCACATCAAGATTGGTAAGTTTTGGTCAACTCTGAAAAGAAATATAAAGTTTACCTTGCTGGAATTTGAACTCAGAATGAGAGATTTGAACTTAGTAATTATTATCTAGTAAATTCATTTTTTAAGATGAATGTGTGAGAATTGAGTAAGAGTAGCACTGGCTGCTATTTCTACCAGATCAAATGACAACACAGAGGCTCTATTACTGGCTCATAGTCCTTCGTGAAGGTTTTAAGACCTTGCAGAAAGAAATACTTCTGTCATTTCTCAGTAGTTAACTCTGACCTTGATAGAATTTGAACTCAGAGTGAGAGTTTTGGACCTGGTAGTCACATTATCTAATAAATCCATTTTTTAAGATGATAGGGTGAGATTTGATGGAGAAAGGATTTCACTGTTATTTCTACAAGGTCAAGCAACAATGCAGAGATGCCATTGCTGGCTTACAGTTCTGTATCTGTATGAAGTCTTTTAAGCCTGATGGAAAGAAATATATATTATTTTCATTTTCGCAGTAATTAAATTTGACTCCATATACAGACATGAACAATTGAATAAGATTATATTCTTGCAAGGTGATACAAAAATACATTGTTTTAATAATAATAATAATAATATTAATAATAATAATAATGATGATGATGATACTGATAACAATGATAACTTTTGTTATATATTTTGTGATCATTATTTTATTTTAAAAAGGTTTTATTAATTTATCATACAATAAATTTATTATGAATATGTCCAGACACTTAACTGTTGCAGTTTCTATTGGATTAGTTTGCTTTCTGGAGATAAGTTATAAAACATTCTATCCATTTAAATGTTATGTTATTTTGTCTCAATAAGTAGGTAAGTACCTTTGGCATTTCAGTTTTATAGAAAATAGAATTCTTCATAGATTCTTCATTCAAGTGACTGCTTGAAAAATTCCATTTTTCAACAGATTGGCCATTTTTCTGACAAACATTTTAAACAACAATAGTCAGTTATCAGATATATAATGTATACACATATATAAATACACATGCAAGTGGGTATGTACACACACAAACATGTACTGTGTTGGTTGTAGTTTAAATGCATTGCAATTTGTGAGATTTTGATTATCTACTAAGCAATTCTTGTCTGTTTTTCATCTTTTACTTTCTACTTGTTGTTCAGTCATTGAACTGCAGCCCATGCTGGAGCAACACCTTGAAGGGTTTTAGTTCAACAAATCGATCTCAGTATTTATATTTTCAAAGTTTGTACTTATCCTATCATCCCTTTTGCCAAATTGCTGAGTTATAGGAACATAAACAAACCAACATAAATGAGGGGAAAGACACAAACACTGAGAGACACACACACATATATATCATACACATAACTACACACACACACACACTTACCATATACACAGTGACACACAAACACGCATACATACACACATATTCAATAGACTTCTTTCAATTTCTGTTTCCCAAATTGTCTCACAAAGCTTTGGTTGGCCCAGGGCCATAGTAAAAGAGATTTGCTAATGTGCCATCAAGTAGGATTGAATCCAAAACCATGTGGTTTAGAAGCAAACTTATTTGAGTGAAAATTTTTTCAATCTTAAGTTCTTTTCACACTTAAATTACAAATATTTACCTCCCTTTGGAAAACCATCTCTATGAGGTCATTTGATATGCTAGAAATAATGGCTAAATCTCTCATAAACCTTTAGCATTTAATCCAAACATATCCAGACCAAACATTCTACTTGTTTTATGTAAAAACTATCCTGATCCAACCTTTCACACCTAACCTACAATATCATTCTAAAAATATACAAACACACCGTTGAAATCACGGAGCTACATGGTAACGTGTGATTTATGGAAAATGATGTGAATAGATAAGCATTTCATTTGACAAAGAAATCTGAGTGCTAAATGGCTAAATCTCAATCTTCCATATATATAAAGGAAAGATAATTTAGCTAAATTAAAGAAACAGATTGGTCACAGCTGAAATCTCATTGATGATAGGGGGCTACTTAATAAGGGCTGACTCAAACATTTACTCTCATATTATGATCGTTTATTTCATTGGAATTCCTGAGAAATTCAGCTGCTGAAAGACAGGCTCTTTCTTCCAGCAGACAAAAAAAAAAAGACAAAAGGAAATATGTGCAAAAATTTAGTGTAAAAGTAACAAAGACAACTTAATATACTATGAAGAAATGGAAGAGAAACTGGTATTTCAGACAATTTGTCCTTTGTCAAGATAAATAAGTAGAGAGATAAAGGAAAAAAGAAACGTTTCTTGGAGAAAAACATGCAAGTAGGATACCATTTATTTTCTCAACACTGTTTTTTTCTTTTCTTCATTATCTATCTTGAAGATGGACATATCATGTGAAACTTTGATAGCTCTTATTTTAATTCATGGCTTGATAACATGAATTCGTTACTGTTATATATATATATATATATATGTGTGTGTGTGTGTGTGTGTGGTTGTTGTAGATCATGATTTGCTCTCTGGATTGCTTTTTACGTTTATATAGAAGAAGAAAAAAATGGAGAAAAAACACTGATTTGTCAGATATTGGTTTCTTTCCACAAATCTGTGATATGTTCTTTCAATAATGTCATCCAATGGAATCTCACCTTGATGATGCACATAGATAAATACATGGTAGCTGTCAACTCACAAATGAAGTATGAACAGTGCTGACAAATTATTTCATCCTGGTTGTTAAAGACAATGGGTGTTAGCAATATTCATGCTGAAATTCAAAGTCAAGAACAACTTGCAGGACACCACTAAGACTCTAACCGACAAAGCCAAGTCCTCGAGCATCATCCGAGCATGATCATTGCCAGAGCAGCTATCTGGCTTCCATGCCGGTGGCACGTAAAATACGCCATTCGAGCATGATCGTTACCAGCATCACCTTACTGGCACCCGCGCCGGTGGCATGTGTAAAAGATTTAAGCGCGGTTGTTGCCAGTGCCACTTGACTGGCCCTGTGCCGGTGGTATGTAAAAGCACCCACTACACTCTCGGAGTGGTTGGCGTTAGGAAGGGCATCCAGCTGTAGAAACTCTGCCAGATCAAGATTGAAGCCTGGTGCAGCCACCTAGTTCGGCAGTCCTCAGTCAAATCATCCAACCCATGCTAGCATGGAAAGCAGATGTTAAATGATGATGATGATACATGTATAGTATGGAAAACAGACATTAAATAATGATGATGATAATGATATATATATATATACATACTACACTCACGGAGTGGTTGACGTTAGGAAGGGCATCCAGCTGTAGAAACTCTACCAGATCAAGATTGAAGCCTGGTGCAGCCATCTGGTTCGCCAGCCCTCAGTCACACGTCCAACCCATGCTAGCATAGAAAGTGGACATTAAACGATGATGATGTGGCTGTTCTGGTGTCTCAAGAGATGTTTAAGTAAAGACTAGGAGGTCTCTCATTCACAACTGTTGGATGGCCGTTAACCCTATTGAGTTTATGCATCCTCTGACAGGTTTTGTTTTGCCCCTTGCTGGGTGTCTAATGAAAACCATCCTCCCTACCAAGCAGGCTTGGTAGGATTGCCAGTTCAGTCACAGATATCTCAACCATGTAACTGATTATGCTGGGTTACATGTTGCCAGTAGTTCTAAGAGTGATTTGACAGATACATACATATTTACATTCATACATGTATAACTCTATACAAGCAGGTAAACAGAAAAAGGAAAGTAGCACTCACCATGTATTTGGAATTGTACACATTTAATATATTGATTAAGCTTTACAGGAGTGGCTGTGTGGTAAGTAGCTTGCTTACCAGCCACATGGTTCCGGGTTCAGTCCCACTGCGTGGCACCTTGGGCAAGTGTCTTCTACTGTAGCCTCAGGTTGACCAAAGCCTTGTGAGTGGATTCGGTAGACAGAAACTGAAAGAAGCCTGTCATATATATGTATATACATATATATGTGTGTGTATTTGTTTGTCCCCCGACATCGCCTGACAACTGATGCTGGTGTGTTTAAGTCCCCGTAACTTAGCAGTTTGGCAAAAGAGACCGATAGAATAAGTACTAGGCTTACAAAGAATAAGTCCTGGGGTCGATTTGCTTGACTAAAGGCGGTGCTCCAGCATGGCCACAGTCAAATGATTGAAACGAGTAAAAGAGTAAAAGAGTATCACTAGAAGTTTTGAAGACATAGAACTGCATTGTCAGAGTAGGAAGAATTTAAGCATTGTTTCTTCTAAGTCAGTATATTTGATGGAAGGGCCCACTCTAAATGTCGGTTCAGCTCATATGAATAGAATAATCGAACATTAACATTAGACTATCTTAATTGTATGATTATGTAGTAGAGGGAACATTCTAGACCCTGTAGGGCTTCTGAAGTCATTAATGTTAGTCACATCATATACTTATAGTGATAGGAGGAAAGTGCTCCATGTGGTGAGGTAACCAGTCTAGTGGTGTTAAATCAAATTTCTGGTCCCTGAAATAGCAGTAACCTCTACATAGACATGATTGGTCATGTGCCATTGCAGTGCATGACCACACCCACCATTTGTTGGTATCTGCTCAGATCATCCCAATTCATTCTCCAAGCAGTGTCTCAGTCAGTTCCTATTTCCATGAAGTACTTCCACATCTGCCATGAGCATGAGGCATGTGGCCAACCATTAGGAGCTGTCGCCACAGCCAGATCTTCAGAGAAGAGAACACGTTGAGCAGGATCCAATTCAGAAAATCAAACAACATGACCAGACAGTCTAGGCTGATGCTCCTGAAATATACAAGTAACAGGACACATCCCAGTTTCTGAGTATAGTCATTGGATCATTGGTTGGATATGAAAACCAACCAATGGTAACCTATTATCATTGTAGGTCACAATAGTTGGTGGAAGTAGCCCAACCATAAGTCAGTTCAGCTCATATGACTAGATTAATCAAACATCGTTGTTAAATAATGTTGAATGTGTATCAGGATAGCCATATGACCAGATGAAAATGGTAACCAAATCACACTCAGAGAGAAGAGGAGATATTGAAAGAGTAGAGCTAAATATCTTCTTCTTCTTAATCCTTTTTGCCTCTTGTGGAGCATAGGGCCTCAACAGTTGTTTTCCACTTTTCGCGGTCATTGACATGTTTCTTGGCTGCTTCCCATGTCAGGCTGGTCGTCCAGAGCTTTTCCAAAATGCTTCGCGTCCATGTCTGCTTTGGACGTCCTCGCTTCCTTTTTCCCTGCAGGTTCCGGTCAAGTGTTTGTCGTGTCACATTTGAGGGTTATTTCCACAGTGTGCCCCCGATCCATCTCCATATCCTTCGTCTAATCTGAACATCTATGGGCTCCTGGTTGGCCCTTTCCCACACGTCGGTGTTCAGCACTCTGTCGAACCACTTCATATGGAGGATCTGCCGGAGACATTTGTCGATGAAGGTCTGGATCATCTTGTGGTTGCTACAGGTGGCTTTCCATGTTTCAAATCCACACAAAAGCACAGATTTTATGTTTGAACTAAATATACTATATCTAAAATATAATGATGGTATAATCATGACCTTTGAATCAGTAGCTTAGCTTTGCATGTGAGGAGGTTGTCCACATTGGGTAGTGCTTTTATAAACTTAGGCCTATGAATGGGGATGCAAAATCAAGAGCCACCCTAGGTGGTACTCACTGCTTTGATCATAGGTATGCTTGATCAGAACTGAGCTGGCCCAAATAGCAGCATAGACATGTAAAACACAGGAATAATGATAGCAGCAGTAGCAAAATAGAATGAATTAAAAGTAGCAAGAAATAAGAGCAAAAGAAACACGAGTAAAATTAGGAGAGACAGAATTAAGACCAGTAATAACATATCGGCCATAGAGGCATGAAAAAAGGGAGACAGTAGCAGCAATAGATTTGCAACTGTCAAAGTGAATACAAATCAACAGCAGTTATGGTTAATATCATGTCTCCAACGTCAGAAACATACTAGATATCTGAATATGTTGAGGCAAGTGAGAATCGGAATCAAAATCGAAATCGATCAACATCAATGGAAATTGTAGCTGTGGCACGTAAAAAGCACCATCGCCAGCCTCACCTGGCCCCCGTGCCAGTGGCACGTAAAAATCACCCACTACACTCATGGAGTGGTTGATGTTAGGAAGGGCATCCGGCCGTAGAAACATTGCCAGATCAGACTGGGCCTGGTGCAGCCTTCTGGCTTCCCAGACCCCAGTTGAACCATCCAACCCATGCTAGCATGGAAAATGGACGCTAAATGATGATGATGATGATGATATATATATTCTTTTATTCTTTTATCTGTATCAGTGATTTGACAGCGGCCGTGTTGGGGCACCACCTTTAGTTGAGCAAATCGATCCCAGAACTTATTCTTTATAAGCCTAGTACTTATTCTATCGGTCTCTTTTTGCTGAACTGTTAAGTTACATTCCAAAGGCTGGAGCAGCTTGAATGGGAAACGATGCCCTATCCACCATGGTTGCCAGACTTTGCCCCATCTTATTATCATTTATTCCGCAGTTTTCAAAATCATTTGGATGGAAAAAATATGAATTCTGTAGATGAGGTTAAAACAGTACTGGAAGGGTATTTTTCATCATAGACATGTGAATTATGGAATAGAGACCTTGAAAATCTATCAGATAGATGGAAGAGCATTGCAGAAAATGAAGGAGAATATATTTTAGATTAAAAAGAACTTTGTTTATCTTAATTTTGATAAATACAAGAAGTATAAAAATATTGCATAATTTACGCATTATTTATGAGATGACCCAATATATATAGATACAGATATATGTATAAACACATATATACATGTGTGTGTGTGTGTATATATATATAATTGAAGGCAGCAAGCTGGCAGAAATGTTAGCATGCCAGGCGAAATGTATAGCCGTATTTTGTCTGCTTTTATGTTCTGAGTTCAAATTCCGCCGAGGTCAACTTTGCCTTTCATCCTTTTGGGGTCGATAAATTAAGTACCAGTTGCACACAGGGGTCGATGTAATCGACTTAATCCCTTTGTCTGTCCTTGTTTGTCCCCTTTGTGTTTAGCCCCTTGTGGGCAATAAAGAAGTATATATACATATATATATATATAATTATAATTATAATAATAAAGGGAAGGATAAGAAGATATAGGAAGAGAGAAGAGGAGAAGGAGGGGAAGAGCAGGTGGAGTAGCTCCACAACAATTAACAACAAAGCTAACAACAGTAGCAAGAACATGAATTCTTAGGAAATTATTTGCTTAATGGTTAAGAACATTGTTAAACTTAGTATTTTGAAATAACTATTTCTTGCGGTTTGGCTCAAGTCTAAGACTATGCACACATCAACTAACATATCCAGTAGTGACAGTGAGAGACAAAAACCTATTGAAATATTGTAGTGATGCACATATTGTAATTATAGTGTGAAATGATGAGGTTTAATTGTCCAGAAAATAATGTTATATAAACAAGCTCTCATCTCAGACATTTAGATATTTAATAAATGTTTACCTGTAGGGTATTTACCTTGGTGATTTACCATTTCTTATAGTTCATTACCTGAATATAATTACAGATATTATTTACTTGTTAAATGAAAAATAGATAATTTCTCCATCGATTGTAAATTTTGTCTGAAAAAATAACGAAGATCTTATCAGAATTATTGTTATCTTTGTTGTTTTTTGTTTAGCCCTAAGTCAACCTTCACTGATCACACCTAAATCGAAGGTTTAATTTCTGTGACCACAACATCACTTGAGACATATGTATACAAAACCATTATAACATTAATCTATATAATATATCCTCAGTCCTGCTTTATGTCAGACAATAGTTGCACTTTGAGGAAAATTTGACTGTTATTTCTAGTAGCTGGTTAAGGTGATCATAATACAGGTTCTCACAGTAGTTGAAGTATATATGTATCATTAGTTGTAATGGTTATAATATAATTAGTATTGTTAGTATCAGTGTACCTATTAGTGTTTGCATTGGTTTCAGGTGTGTGCCCATTACCCTCAGAGGTGGGGATTATATTATGTATGTTTAAGTTGCTTAAAGTGGTCGAACCATGGGTGTTAGATATGTTATTGCAATCGGTCTTAGTGTTTTCATTGTGTAGGTCTATGGTAGAGTTTCATGTGTTTAGATAGTAAGAGCTAAGTTTACATTTATTAGATGAGGTGATAATAGATTCTATATTTCATGTAGATGAATAGGATAATTTCAAAGTGGATCTGATAAAGATAGAATGGTACTTATGGTTACATTGGTGGGATTAAAAAGCTTGTAAATAGATGGGAGGAAGTCATAGATAATCAGGTAAAGTACATTGATGATTAAGTTTCAATTAAATATAACATTTGATCACTTGTTTTCTTTATTCAAAATTCGAACAGAACTTATGTGATGACCTGATACATAGTTTATATATGTCAAAGGCAACTTCCTGATGGTCTAGTTCAGCACTCACATACGGTCACAGCTTCAGTTGTGTATATATGTCATGTCAGAGACAGACTGTTTTGTTGATCAGATGAATTGAAACATTCATTGTTGTAATCAACGGAGTGCCAGTTTTATGTGCATGTGTATGTGCGTGTGCATACATATGGGGGTATGTGCATCCATCTCATGTTTTTCACCAGATCACATGATCACTGATGTTGGTGAATTCATACTTGCAGAATCTAGCAGTTCAGCAAAAGAGAATCAATAGAGCAAAGGTAAAGACCATCTTCGGACATGAATGACGATGGGATTGCATTTAGAAAGTTACTCTCTGAAGCACAAGTCTGGACAAGGTTGTTTATGGAAAACCAGCAGTCACCCTTGCATACCAGCTTCCCCTACTGATGTTATCCAAAGGGAAGGCAAAGGCCAATACAGCTTGGCACCAGTGATGTCACAACTCATTTCTACAGCTGAGTGACTTGGAGCAACATGAAATAAAACGTCTTGCTCAAAAAGCACAAAACACAGCCTGGGTTAGTAATTGAACTCACAACCTCAGGGCTGTAAGCCCAACACACTCTAACCACTGAGCTATCTGCCTTCACAATAGAATAAATCTATTTTTTTATTTTTTTATATATGCACCCTTTTCAAGCCTAGCCAGGCTCATGGGCCCGGTTTCCCAGTTTCTGTAGCGAATGTTTTACCCCCAAGCTGGACGGGACGCCAGTCTATCACAGCATTACTCAAGAAACAGGAAAAAAGAGTGAGAGAAAGTTGGGGTGAAAGAGTACGACAGGGGTCGCCCCCCCCTGCCAGAGTCTCGTGGAGCTTTTAGGTATTTTCACTCAATAAACACACACAACGCTTAGTCTGGAAATCGAAACCGCGATCCTCCGACTGCGAGTCTGCTGCCCTAACCACTGGGCCATTGCGCCTCCACACAATAGAATAAATACAACACTTACATAAGTACAAGTACTGGGGTCAATTCATTCAACTAAAAACCCTTTAAAGTGATGCTTCAGCATGGCCATAAATCCAATATCCGAAACAAAGAATATAAGAATAAATGAATATCAGAATAGAAAAATGAAAGAATATGTTGAGAAGAAGCTAAAATATTGATTTATGATTTTTTTTTTTTTTATATTTATTTAAATGATTATCTGAAGAAATCTTTTGAATCAAATGGACATTTAGAAGCTGATTATATTAAATTATAGCATCGATGCTGAAGATGGAATGCTGGAATTAAAATCTGGAGGCATTTCTTTGTTGCGTCTTTTATCTGCCATCAGAACTATTTATGATATGTGCTCCTCTGAGGATCAGTTGAACAAGTCTTCTGTTACGAAAGCTCCCACCAGCACCGGTGGCAGCAGCAGCAACGACACCACCACCACCACTACCCTCACCGTCAGCGCTACATTTTATCAATCGTTCTCCTACTGTCACATGTGGGTCCCACCTGAAGCTAAACATCAAACAGTCGAGAATCTCACAGCAAGAGAATAAGAATGAGAATGAGAAGCAGCATCCACAATTGCTTGATGAATGATTTTAGAAAAACGGTAATGGCATTGATAGTGATGATGACGATGATGATGATGATGGTGATGGTGATGATGATGACGACGACGACGATGATGATGATGATGGGGATGATGATGAAAAGGAAAATGATAATGGTGATGATGAAGGTGATAACAATGACAACGATGATGATGATGATGATGACGACGACGACGATGATGATGGCGATGATGATGACGATGATGATGGTGATGATGGGGATGATGAAAAGGAAAATGATAATGGCGATGATGAAGGTGATAACAATGACAACGATGATGATGATGATGACAACGATGGAAATGAAGATGACGAAGGCGATGATAATGACAACGATAGTGATAACAACGATGACAACAACAATTTGTGTATGTCCTTATATTACGAACTATAAGGACATACACAAATTTTGTAAGTTCAAGACTTTTTCATCAGATCTCCAAAAAAATCGAACTTATCTGCGATTCTTGTTAATTTCAATAACAATCTGTTATTCTTCTACACGACATGACAGTCACTATGTTTTTACTCAGACTTTCCTCTACATGATGTGGCAGTCACTTTGCCTCTTACTCAGATTTTCAGAAATTTTGCATGACTGTATCCGAAAATTTCTTCATACAACTTGATCAAATATCCAATATGAGCTATATGTAGACATGCATAAATTCTATGGGTTTAAAACCTTTCATCAGATCTCCATGAATCGAACTTTCTTCAATGCAGTTAATACTACAACCTCTTTTATATCTACCCCTTTTGATGTTTGGGAATTCTCTGATATTTTTTCGGCTGACGAGTACGAGCCATCTGTATTCACTGCATTTTTTGTAGCTTATTAAAGATGTCCTCGTACGAAACGATCGTACCGAGATTTTAATCCATTCTTGTTGCTTTTTTCCTATTTATATATATATATATATATATATAACAGAGTAAGCACATAAATGTGGAAAAAATAGTACTTGAATACCAGAGATAGAGTAATATGGTTTTTTAATAAAGCTGCAAAAACATTGAAAAACTGTTACTCAGAGCTTCATGTTCCAAAACTATCTGATGAAACTCTGAGTAACAATTTTCATGATGTTTTTACAGTTTTATTTATAAAGTATATATATTCGGCACAGGAGGGGCTGTGTGTGTGTGTCTGTGTTTGTATGTCTGTGTTTGTCCCTCCAACATCACTTGACAACCAATGCTGGTGTGTTTATGTCCCTGTAAGCTAGCGGTTCAAAAAAGAGGCCGATAGAATAAGTACTAGGCTTACAAAGAATAAGTCCTGGGGTCGATTTCGTTGATTGAAGGCGGTGCTCCAGCATGGCCACAGTCAAATGACTGAAACAAGTAAAAGAGTAAAAGATATATATATATATATGGAGAGAGAGAGAGAGTGAGAAAGATAGATAGATAGATAGATAGATAGATAGATAGATAGATAGATAGATAGATAGACAGACAGACAGACAGACAGACAGACAGACAGAAAGAAAGGAAGAAATGTCTGTTGATTCACATTCACCAGAAGTGATAAATTATAGGACTCAATACAAATGTAAGAGTATTCTTAAATACATAATAACTGAAAGGCTCAAAATTCCAGTAATCCAAGTTGCTCGTTTCCAATCATCAGTTGGTAAACCAAACCTGATTTTCTTTTGAATATTCTCTGTGAGTATTATTGCTTAAACAGCAACACAATTTCATGACTCAGATTGTATGGAATTTATTACATTTAAAATAATATTACCATGAGAACCAGAAATGAAATCAAAAGTGTGAGCTTGAAGCAGCTGTTTTCACACATGTCATTCACAAAGATTTTTAAACGAAAGAACTCAACGATAAGTACTTCCTTCAAACAATCATTTTATATTTCTAAAAGTATTCAGACAGTGGATATTCAAAAGAAAGCCTGGCTAGGTTTACCAGGCGGCGAGCTGGCAGACACATTAGCACGCCAGGCGAAATGCGGAGCCGTATTTCGTCTGCCGTTACATTCTGAGTTTAAATTTTGTCGAGGTCGACTTTGCCTTTCATCCTTTCAGGTTCAATAAATTAAGTACCAGTTATGCACTGGGGTCCATATAATCGAATTAATCTGTCTGTCTGTCCTTGTTTGTCTCCTCTGTGTTTAGCCCCTTGTGGATAGTAAAGAAATAGGTTTACCAGCTGATGATCAGAAACAAGCAACTCTGAGTCACTGGAAATCAGATCCTTTCAATTGGTGTGGCTGTATGGCAAAAAGCTTGCTTCCCAACCACTAGGCCCCAGTTTCAGTCCCACTGCATGTCACCTTGGGTAAGTGTCTTTTCTTATAACCTTTGGCTGACTAAAGTCTTGTGAGTGGATTTGGTAGACAGAAACTGAAAGAAGCCTATCTTTTATACACACATAAGAGATGCAGTCAAATCACAGATAGATTAACAGATAAGGTTGTTTACGTGTGTCGCAGATGTGCAGGAACAGTAGAATGGCCACAGTTGAATGACTAAAACAAATGTAAGATAAGTGTTGGTGGCCAGACAGAATGAAGCTGCTTGGCAAAGATTGACCTTGAACTCTGTTGTGCATGCACCAAGTTTTAACGTTTTACTTCTCTTCTGCTCTTTACAGCAGTGCTTGGAAGGAAGGTGTGTAGTCTCTGATTGTCGCATTGACCATGACAGAGAAAGTTGTCAGGGCAATACCTGCTCAGAGGCCTACATAAAGTTGCAGAAATTGCATGGAGAAGAGTGTATGAGCTACACTCAAGTGTATGAGTGGTTCAGACGTTTCCAAGATGGCCATAAAAATGTCAATATTGACAATCGTTCTGGGATGCCCCCAACCAGCAGAAGTGAGAAAAACATTGCAGATATGTATGCATCTGTGAGGGGAAATCATCAAATCACAATCCATGAGTTATCAGAGGATCTGCAGATTAGTTGTGGTTCAGTGAAGTCAATTATCACTGAAGATTGAATATGCGATGCATGTCTTCCAAGTTTGTGCTAAAACTGCATTCAGTTGACCAAAAGGAGACTTGGGTTTCAATTGCGCAAGATCTCTTTGATTGTGTCAAAAACAATGAAAACTTTTTGAAAACTTTATGTAAGCCCCTGAGCAAGTAACACAAAGCTTTTGGCAAAAAATTTGATGCCGATTTTCTTCTCAACTTTCTCTGTCATGGTCAATTCAAGTCTATAGTAGAATACACTTGCCCAAGGTGCCACCCAGCAGGACTGAATGTGGAACCATGTCGTTGAGAAGCAAACTTCTGACCCCAAAGTCATGCTTGCACCTATATATATGTGTGTGTGTGTGTGTGGTGCAGTGATTAAATTATCGTCAAAATTATGGAAAAATGAAATAAAACCAACATTTCATTTTCACAGATATATTTACCAAAATTCCATAAAAATATCTTGAAATACTAAAAAGTAAATTTATTCATTAGCTTCAACCATGGCCTCCAGACAGCTTCCGAATCTCCAGCAACTCTTCTGGGTAGTCTCAATAGTTTAAGTTGATGAATGTTGCCATAATCCTTGCTTTCAATTAATCTTTGGTGTTACAAGGAGTTTTGTTGGTCTCTCGCTCATTTGTGACCGACACTTAATAATCAAGGGAGTTGCAGTCTGGGGAGTTAGATGGCCAGATGTTAGGTATGATGTGGTTAAAAAAATTGTTTGACAGCCATGGCTGGGTTCTCCTGCTTATTTTGCATGGTGCAATATCCTGTTGCCAGACATAGGGTCTTCCAGCAGCAACCCTTTTCACCAGGACAGCACTACCTCCTCCAGGAACATGATGTAGGCCTCCATTTCTGGTCTGAGGCTACGTGGGAAGATGAATGGAAGTATAACGTTGCCATCACTAGTAACCATTCCAAATACCATGATGTTGACTAGATGTTTGATTTTTATCACTCTCAGTACATGTTTTGGGGACACAGCAAGCCAACAGTTGTTCTGTGTGTTCATCATCTTATCCTAGGAGAAATTTTTCTCATCTGAGAAAAACCATAGTTGGAGCGGATGATTGAGTTTGTTCAAAAGCTTCATAATGTGGTCTTTCCTCTTTTCCTTGATGGCTTGGGATAAAAAGTGGTTCTTTTCTCATCTTGTATGAAGAATACCAAATGTCTTCATGCATTACCTGCCTGATAAAAAACTCAGATACTCCCATATCCTTGGTAATGGACCAGATTGACTTTGCGGGATCACTGACAATCATGGCCTGTCTCATACCAAAGAATTCAGGAGTTCTTTTCTTATCAGAATGATGAGAGTGAGTTTTCCAAGCTGTTGTACCTTTGTAATCACCATTAGACTCATTAGACTCTTATCAAATCCTCTGCATTGTCCTCACATTGACATCCAAACACTCTGAAATGTTTGTATTGGAGCTTCCAGTGCAAATGCCAAGCAGTACAGCATATTTTTCCCAAATTTCTGGCCGAGTGACTTGCGTCATGGTACTGTTTTTCTCACAGACAGTGCCCTACTGACCCTACTATACTGTGTAGTCACCAAAATCAAAAACAAACAATGTGCATGCTCAAAATTATAAATATAAAATAGCGCCAATTTATCCATTGCATCCTCTCTGTGTGTGTGTGTGTGTGTGTGTGTGTGTGTGTGTATTGTATATCATCCCCAAGATGTTATATTTAATTTGTTTATCTGCGTATTTTACTCTCTCTATATATGTGTGTGTGTGTGTGTGTAGACATACATCCAGAAATCAGACACCAGATGATGAGGATCAAAAATAAAACCTATTGACATGTAGTTTAGATGTAAATACTGTAAAAATGTTTCATCTCCAAACCAAAGTTGAGGTTAAGAGTCCAAAAACTTATAATCTCATTAACAACTAATCACAGATATTTAGACATTTAAAGAATTATCAACTTCAGTTACTTTGCCTATTTGACAAGTGACTGAGATCAGGGGTTAAAACTAAGACAGATGAATGACATTAGCCTTTTAAAACATATATACATACAGTCATTCTGTTATTGTTTCTCTCTTTAACTGGTTTCAGGCATTATTCTTTTCTGTGGTAGCTTTTGCTGTTTTATTCTTGTTATCCAGAAGGTTGGTGGTTTGTATTCACCTAAGGACAATATGAATACCGTAAGTGCAGAATGGTTGTGCGGTAAGGAATTTGCTTCTAAACGATATGGTTTCAGGGTCAGTGCCATTGTGAGTAACTTGGACAAGCACTTTCTACTATAGCCCAGGCTGATTGGAGCATTATGAATGAATAAAGGCCTTATATATCTATCTGTCTATCCATCTATCTGTCTGTCAATCAATCTATCTATCTATATGTCTATCTGCCTGTCTGTCTGTCTATACTAGCTTAAAAACTGCCCTATCAGGTAGCTTTTAAGCTAGCTCCTATGGAGGGCTCTTCATTGGGCCTTGAGCCCAACAATGACACTTCATGCATTGAGTACACATTCAATTTTATTAAACTTGACCAATGTTTTTCAAGCAATGAACATCATCATCATCATCATCGTTTAACATCCACTTTCCATGCTAGCATGGGTTGGACGGTTCAACTGGGGTCTGGGAAGCCCGAAGGCTGCACCAGGCCAGTCATATCTGGCGGTGTTTCTACAGCTGGATGCCCTTCCTAACGCCAACCACTCCGTGAATGTAGTGGGTGCTTTTTATGTGCCACTGACACAGGTGCCAAACGAGGCTGGCGAACGGCTACACTCGGATGGTGCTTTTTACGTGCCACCGGCACGGAGGCCAGGCGAGGCTGGCACAGCCACGATCGGATGGTGTTTGTTACGTGCCACCAGCATGGAGGCCAGTCGATGCAGTGCTGGCAAGGGCCACATTTGGATGGTTCTCTTATGTGCCACTGGCACTGGTACCACAACTACAAATTCCATTGATGTTGATCAATTTCGATTTTGATTTGATTTTTTAATTTTCACTTGCCTCAACAGGTCTTCACAAGCAGAGTTATGTGTCCCAAGAAGGAAGGTATGCACAGGTGGACTGACTATGTCCCAAGTAGGGGCCACGGGTTATGGCCTCACTTGTCCTGCCGGGTCTTCTCACGCACAGCATACTTCCAAAGGTCTCGGTCTCTGGTCATTTCCTCGGTGAGACCTAAAGAGTGAAGGTCGTGCTTCACCACCTCGTCCCTGGTTTGCCTGGGTCTACCTCTTCCACAGGTTCCCTCAACCGCTAGGGTGTGGCACTTTTTCACACAACTATCTTCATCCATTCTTACCACGTGTCCATACCAGCGTAGACGTCTCTCTTGCACACCACATCTGATGCTTCTTAGGTCCAACTTTTCTCTCAAAGCACTTACACACTGTCGGGTATGAACACTGACATTACACATCCATCGGAGCATACTGGCTTCATTTCTTGCAAGCTTACGTATATCCTCAGCAGTCACGGCCCATGTTTCACTGCCATGTAGCATGGCTGTTCGTACACATGCGTCATACAGTCTGTCTTTTACTCTGAGCGAGAGGCCTTTTGTCACCAGCAAAGCTCTCTAAACTTTGCCCAGGCTATTCTTATTCTAGCAGTTACACTTTCGGCACACCCGCCCCCGCTACTGACTTGATGACCTAGGTAACGGAAACTATCAACTATTTCTAGTTTTTCTCCCTGGAATGTGGCGGAAGAGGGTCTCTGCGCATTTTCAGTGTTTATTGCACCTGAGCATCTGCCACAGACAAAAACTATATTCCTAGTTAGCCTTCCTTTGACATTGCTGCACCTCTTATGTGTCCATAGCTTACACTTGGTGCATCTTATAGAGTTCCTACCTAAGCCTTTTCTACAGATTGAGCAGGGCCATCTACCTGAAGGTGTTTGAGATTTGTCTATCTTTCTACTTATTAGGACTTTGGTTTTAGCTAGGTTGACTCTAAGGCCCTTCGATTCTAATCCTTGCTTCCACGTCTGAAACTTCTCCTCCAGTTCTGATAGTGATTCAGCAATTAGAGGAAGGTCATCAGCATAGAGTAGCTCCCAGGGGCATCCTGTCTTGAATTCCTCCGTTATTGCCTGGAGGACTATGATAAATAGGAGGGGGATGATGACTGAGCCTTGGTGGACCCCAACCTCTACCCAAAATTTTTCACTGTACTCGTTGCCAACCCTCACCTTACTAACAATTTTCATCAAAAACAATGATATAATTTGTTGACTTGGAATTTATTGCAAAACTTCATGATAAACAACATTTTTTTGTCTTTCCATTCAGGGGTCAGTACAATTCATTTTTTCTGTCTAAACTTTTTCCTTCTCACTCTCTCTTTCTATTGATTGTTTGCAACCATCACCATCCCCAGTGCCACCACCATCACTAACACAACTGCCATACACATACCATTCAGACCTCTGACACCACCATCATCAATACCTTGTTCCGTCTCACAAACTTTAACATTTTCTTTTATTTCATTCTGATCCAGTTGCGTTCAATGCGCTTTCTGCAATCAAGGAGAATAAAAATCTTAGTTTTCTCAATTTCGTTTCTTTTCTGTCATTCCATTTTTTACACCAACCTTCTTCATGTTTTTTCCATGCTTTTTCTTATTTTCTTACTCTTCAGCATCCCTGTGTTTAAAATGTATATATAACACATAAACAGAGCCAGAAAGATTGCTTTAAGATACATGGCAATTTTTATAAATATGCCTGTCGAAGTATTGTAAAAGCATAGAACTATTGGTAGCTCTTTCAATTGTGTATTTAAATCGATATTTATCTCTCACTGGATGGAGTACATTTTTAGTTGATTCTACCTCTAATCAATCTTTAAACTATATACATATATATATATAATATATATATATATATATATATTTTGTTTTTGGATTTGGTCAAGACTACTGAAAAGGCTGCAAGATGTAATGAAAATTTTAGGGAAATAAAAATAAGAAATAAGTGGAAATGTTACCAGTGAGTGTATTAAATTACGAGGCACAGAAAGAAAATGACCCTCCCCCGACACAACAGTATATATATATATATATATATATATATATATATAACGGGAAGCTTTATGAAAATAAACAAAAGACGAAGGCAGGTGGAAAACAAACGAACAATTGTATTAGTATGGCGCTCAGGAAATATAAATAAAACAAGTCTTTAACGTTTCGAACCTACGCTCTTCAACAGAAAGATACAGAGAGAGAAAAACACAGAAAGAAGGAGAGAAAAAAAATGCGTGCAGTAGCTAACGAATCAACATGGCGATCTGATTTCGGCCAGAGGTCAAAGATCAAACATGAAACGCGAGAGCGAAATAAGGGGAGATAATAGGGTTGATAAAAGGGTTGAGGGACCAGCTAATAGTGCGTAGGAGGGGTCTGGATGTGTGTATGTATAGGGTTGGTGTATGTATTAGTATGTATAAGGGTGGGTGTGTGTGTGTGTGTGTGTGTATGAGAGAGAGTATTAGTGCGTAGGATTGGTCTGGACGTGCATATGTATGGGGTTGGTGTATGTATTAGTATGTATTAGTACGTATTGGTATGTATAAGTGTGGTGTGTGTATGAGAGAGTATAAGTGCGTATGCGGGGTCTGGACGTGTGTATGTATAGGGTTGGTGTATGTATTAGTATGTACTAGTATGTATTAGTACGTATTAGTATGTATTAGTTGGTGTGTGTATTAGTATGGCACATCATATGTGATGTGATGTGTAAAGTCATGGTGGTGTAGTGAGAGAAGAGGGGGAGAGGGGAGGGATAGGGAGAAGAGGGGGGAGAGAAGGGGAGGGGAAGAAGAGGGGGAGGAGAGGATGGGGAGGAGGGGGTGAAGAGGAGGAAAGAGGGAGAGGGGGAGAGAGAAGGGGAGAGAGGGAGTGAGGGGAGGAGGGAGGAGGGAGTGGAGGGAGCAGAGGGAAGGGGAAGGGAGGAGAAAGAAGAGGAAGAAGGAAGGGGAGTAGGGGTGAAAGGATGAAGGACTGAAGAAGTGGGGTGGGTCGGGGGGAAAGGATAGGTGAGGAGGGGGAGGGGGGGTTAGATAAGGAGGGGGGGAGAGTTGAGACCAAATGGCGTATAAGAGCGAAGAGAGAAGATAATTCCTGTTCACGGCGCAAACGGGAATCCGGATGGCCTCTGTGTAAGGACAAACCGAACACAGATAGGTGTTGCAAGGAGTGACCGGTGGAGCGGAAATGGCGTGAGACCGGTGTGTCGTTCGCAAGGTGGATGTCACGAAGGTGTTCCGCGAACCGGTCAGCCAAGCGGCGTCCCATTTGTCCGATGTACAAGGAATTGCAGAGAGAGCAAGAGATGCAATAGATAATATTGCTGGAGGTGCAGGTGAAGGAGTGGATGATGGGATAGGGTCGATGGTGGGTGCTAGTGAGGCGGGTGGTGTTGGAGAGGTAAGGGCAAGTGCGGTAACGTGGGCGGGAGCAGGGGAACGAGCTGGGTTGGGAGGTAGGGTCAGGGAAGGAGCTATGGACCAAAAGGTCTCGAAGGTTGTGGGCTCGTTTGAAAGAGGGGAGGGGTCGGTTAGGGAAGAGGTGTGAAGTGGACGGGTCGGACTGGAGATGACGGAAAGCTCGAAGAATGGTGCGTTGGAGACGTAGGGTCGTGGGGTGGTAAGTGAGGGGAAAAGGGAGGCGGGAGACTACAGGGCGGGTTCGGGGAGAGAGAGCAGATACACGGTCCACGGACCGTGCTCTGGCAAGGGCGGTGTGGATAGTGGTGAGGGGGTCCGTAGGGTGAAGTGTGGTGAGCCATACGTTGAGACTGAGTCTCAAAGTCATGGTCGTCACTACAGAGCCTACGTAGAGAGGAGGATTGGGAATAGGGGATGGAAAGCTTGGTGTGTTCTGGGTGGGAGGAAGAGAAGTTGAGGTATGAGTGTGAGTCTCTGTGTTTGTAGTGAATGGAGGTGGTAAGAGTGGAGTGAAGAATGCTAACCGAAATGTCGAGGAAGGAGACAGAGGTGTTGGAGATAGTGGAAGTGAAGTGGAGGGCTGGATGGAAAGATTGGACGAAAGAGAGGAAGGAATCTAGATGTTCGCGGGAGAGTGAGGTGGCACCGATAATGTCGTCAATGTAACGACCATATAGTTCAGGAGTGGGACCAGTGAAATTAGAGAATATATGGGCCTCAACATAGCCAACGAACAGGTTCGCATAGTTGGGGCCCATTCGCGTTCCCATGGCCACTCCCGAGACCTGATGGTAGAACTCGCCCGCGAACGAGAAGCAGTTCAGAGTAAGGACAAGTTCGGCCAGACGAATGAGTGTGGAGGTGTCAGGTACAGGGTTAGAGCGGAGGTCAAGAAAGTGTCGAAGGGCCTGCAGTCCTTTGTGGTGAGGGATAACAGTATAGAGGCTTTGGATGTCCATAGTAAAAAGGATTTTGGAGGAGCCGGGAGGAAAGGAGAAAGAGTTGAAAAGCCGGAGAGCATGGTTGGTATCGTGGATGTGGGAGGGAAGAGATGCCACTAGGGGGGCAAGGACACGGTCGAGGTATTTAGAGATGAGCTCCGTGGGGCAGTTACAGGCGGAGACGATGGGGCGGCCAGGGTTGTTGGGTTTGTGGATTTTGGGGAGGAAGTAAATGGTGGGGGTACGTGGGGTTCGCACAATTAGGTTGGATGCGGTGCGGGGGAGACGGGAGGACGAGATGAGGTCTTGGACAGTAGAGGATACCGTCTGTTGGTAGCTACGTGTGGGGTTAGAGGGCAGAGGGGAATAGAAGGAGGTGTCATTGAGTTGGCGGAAAGCCTCGGCCCTATAGAGGTCCGCGCGCCACACCACTACAGCTCCACCCTTGTCAGCCGGTTTGATGATAATGTCAGCGCGCCGTTGGAGGGAACGAAGAGCCAAGAGCTCAGCCGGGGAGATGTTGAGGCGGCGTTGGCGCCTGGAGAAGTTGAACCGCTCCAATGCACGCTGACAAGCGCCCGCGAAAAGATCCACTGCTAGGATCTGGCCAGGGGCAGGCGTCCACGGGGATGGTCGGCGGCCCAGGCCAGTGAAGCAGTCCTCTTCGTTGGGTGTGGGTGGCGAGTCGTGGTAATGCGCACCCAACCGGACACGGCGCACAAAGCTGTGGACATCAACTCGCGTCTGGAATTCCTTACAGGATGGAGTGAGGGGGATGAAACACAGACCCCTACCAAGGACGGAGCGTTCAGCCGCAGAGAGGGGAAGATCGGGGGGAATGGTAACAACAGACGGAAGTGGAGAAGGGGTGGGTGGAATAGAAGTAGGAGGGGTGGTAGGTCTCGTGGAGGTCTGAGGGGGAGGGATTAGGGAGGTGTGGGGGTGGTTGGGCGGGGCAGTAGGGTTAGGTGTAGGTGGATGGAGCCTAACGGGAGGGGAGAAGGGGTTGTAGGGAGGGGTAGTGGGGTTAGGTGTGGGTGGATGGAGCCTATCGGGAGGGGAGAAGGGTGGTGGAGGAGTTGGGGTAGTGGCGTCGGGTAGGGTGGAATGGAAGAGTGATTGGAGTTTACGAAGTTTGGTATCAGAAAGAAATTGATGGAAGAGTTGATTCAAATGGATAATGAAGCGTAGCGTGTTTGGAGCATAGAGAGGCGGCAGAGAGGAGAAGAAGGTGGAGAAAGCAGGAGGAAGAAGGCGGTTGATGGCATGTAGTTTGGAGAGATTGGAGCGAATGGTGCCCGCATAAGGTGGTAAGATGTGGTGCGGAGTATGGGTAAGATGGAAGAATCCGAGTGGAGAGCAGGGTGGAAGTGGAGGCGGAAACCTTTAGGGATGAGTCGGTGATGTAGGCAGCGGCTTAGGAAAGAGACATGGCTAGAGAAGCGGGTTTTTTTAAAAAGAAGTAGAGAGAGATTAACGGACGGCTGAAGGCAATATACAGGAAGCAAACGGAGATGATCCTTCAAACGGTGATGGAGGGTGAGGAGGTAGGACCTAGGATCCGGCATGATGGGATAGTGGAAAAAAAACGTTCGAAAAAACAAAAAAAAACAAAAAACAAAAATTATCGTATGAAAAAAAATAGAAAAAAAGGATAGCGAAAAAAGGGGAAAAAACAAACGTTCAAAAAAACAAAAAAATAATAATCGTATGAAAAAACTAGATAAGTAAGCGATAGGGGCAGAAAAGACGGGGCAAACGGAAAAGGGAAAGAAAGAAGGGAAGCAGAGAGAGGGGGAGGCAAAAAAAAGGGGGGTGCAGGCAGAGGAAACGGAGTATGGACATCCAGAGAGGGAAGAAAGACGGAAAGGAGAACAAAAATTCAGGAAAATGTGGAAAGCATGAAATGAATGTAAAAAAAGTGGTAATATAAGAGAAAATAAAAATACAACAAACGGGACAGTTTATGCGAACAAGTTCAAGGTTGAAAATTCAAGGTGAGAAATGTGTAGACGTCGTGGTATATTTTTTAAGGATTTCACATCAATGCAAAGTCACTTTGATCCGCGAAAGAGAGGTGCAGCCAATGGTAAGTATCCAAGAGGTAAAGAAAATCCAAGGTAGAGGTAAGTGTTGATAGTGGTATTGGTAGAATATAGGATGAAAGTGAGACCACGTGAGCGCATAATATATAACGGGAAGCTTTATGAAAATAAGCAAAAGACGAAGGCAGGTGGAAAACAAACGAACAATTGTATTAGTATGGCGCTCAGGAAATATAAATAAAACAAGTCTTTAACGTTTCGAGCCTACGCTCTTCAACAGAAAGATACACAGAGAGAGAAAAACACAGAAAGAAGGAGAGAAAAAAAATGCGTGCAGTAGCTAACGAATCAACATGGCGATCTGATTTCGGCCAGAGGTCAAAGATCAAACATGAAACGCGAGAGCGAAATAAGGGGAGATAATAGGGTTGATAAAAGGGTTGAGGGACCAGCTAATAGTGCGTAGGAGGGGTCTGGATGTGTGTATGTATAGGGTTGGTGTATGTATTAGTATGTATAAGGGTGTGTGTGTGTGTGTGTATGTGTATGAGAGAGTATTAGTGCGTAGGATTGGTCTGGACGTGCGTATGTATGGGGTTGGTGTATGTATTAGTATGTATTAGTATGTATTAGTACGTATTGGTATGTATAAGTGTGTGTGTGTGTGTATGAGAGAGTATAAGTGCGTATGCGGGGTCTGGACGTGTGTATGTATAGGGTTGGTGTATGTATTAGTATGTACTAGTATGTATTAGTACGTATTAGTATGTATTAGTTGGTGTGTGTATTAGTATGGCACATCATATGTGATGTGTAAAGTCATGTGGTGTAGTGAGGAGAAGAGGGGGAGGGGAAGAAGAGGGGAGGAGAGGGGGAAGAGGAGAGGGGGAAGAGGAGAGGAGGGGGGAGGAGGGGGATGAAGGAGGAAAGGGGGAGAGAGAAGGGGAGAGAGGGAATATATATATATATAATGGTATGTGTCCCAGCATGGCCACAGTCTAATGACTGCAAAAAAGTAAAAAAAATGAATGAGTATATATATATATATTATATATATATATATATATATATATATATATAATATATATATATATAAACAGAATAATAAGCAAAAAAGAAAAGGAGAGCTTCTTACAATGCTCAGCTTGTAAACCTATATATAACTCAAGCCAAAAGCTCCATCAGATGAGTATGGTTAAAAAATGTGAGTCCATGTAGATCCGGCCACATGGATTACCACACAGACCATCTACATAAATTCAAGTTTCTTAACAGTAGCCTTCTAATGATGTACCCTTGCACCTGAAATATATGAAGGTTTACCTAATTGTTTCTTTCCAATATATGAAGCTCTTCTCCTTTGCTTTTTGCTTATTTTTGACTTAGGTATCTCAATGCCTCATTCCCAATGTGACACAGTTGATAATTGTTGAGAATTCTCAGCATGAAACCAATGGTAGCTTTGTTAACCTACAAATCCTACAAATATAGAAATTTTTATCCACCAAGGCAATGTTGAGCACTCATTTTCACTGTTTGAGATTAAACAAAACAATGTGCATAAATATAAAATAGTACCAATTTACCCATTGCGTCCTGTGTGTGTGTGTGTGTTGTGTGTTGTATGTGTGTGAGAAAGTCATACATTCAGTGTTCATGACTTTTAATCTTTCATGAAAATGTGTCTAGCCATAGGGAAATACTACCATACTTGGAAATAGATAAGGGTTGGCTATTAGGAAGGTATCCAAGCATAGAAAAATCCATCTCAAAAAATTTCTATCCAGCCCATACAAGCATTGAAAAGTGGAGATTAAAAACCAAAACGATGCATCTAATATTGAATACTTGGTTTATAATTGTTTCATCAACCCAGAAGGATAAAATTAATTACAATGAGATTTGAACTAGCAATACAAACAGCCATAACAATATACTGCAATGTTCCGCCAGTTCTGTCACTTATGTGTAATAAAATGTGTATATATGTTTTTACTCATTTCTCTCATCAGACCGTATCCATTCTGGAAGAGTGCCTTCAAAGGCTTTACTCAATCACATCAATTCCAATATTGGTTACTTATTTAATTTAATTTCTATTTATTCAATGAGTAACTTTTGTCATATGGCATGAAAGGAAATAACATAGCACAATCTACATAAACACAGATACATATATAGACATATATATACATATATGTTGTGTATATGTGTATATATGCCTGTGTGTACATATGTACATATATTTATGTGTGTGAGAGTGTGGGCATAGGTATGTATGTGTGTATATATATACACACACACATATGTGTGTATATATTTATATGTAGAGGTGTGTGGCTTAGTGGTTAGGGTGTTGGACTTGTGATCATAAGATTGTGGTTTCAATCCCTAGACTGGGTGATGCGTTATGTTCTAGAGCAAAACACTTCATTTCATGTTACCCCATTCCACTCAGCTGGCAAAGTGAATAATCCTGTGATGGACTGGCGTCCCATCCAGGTGGGGAATTTATACACCACTGAAACAAGGATGCCAGCTCTCATGAGCCTGGCATGGCTCGAGAAGGAATTTTTATATATATATATATATATATATATATTGATTTTTCGTGAATTCTCCCAATATATACACACACACACAAACATATACAGAAATATATGGATATATATGTATGTATACATTATTTACATTATTTATATTTGATGGATATTTATTCTCATCTTGTTGGTAGTTAACACAATGTTTCGGCCAATATACCCTCCAGCCTTCATCAGGTGTCTTGGAGAAATTTCGAACGTGGGTTCTCATTCCTAAGGTATTTTTCGATGTTATTATTATTATTATTATTATTATTATTTAGGTCACTACCTGGAATTGCACTCGGAATGTTGGTGTTAGTAGCCTGCTTTCTTAACCACTAGGCCATATGCCCATCAAATGTAAATAATGTACGTAATTCCTCATCTCTTAAATATAGAACTGTATATGTATGTATGTATGTATGTATATATGTATGTATATATGTGTATATGTAAGCACACACACACACATGCTTGTTACAGTCGTCAGTACACTGTAGCCATGCTGGAGCACTGCTTTGAGCAGTTTGGTTGAACAAACCAATCCCAGTACATTTTTTAAAGCCTGGCAATCTTCTATCATTTGTCAATCAGAGATGGGGACAAATACAAAGACACACACACACACAAAGATAGATAGACAGATAGACAGATAGACAGATGTACTAAACATATGCATATGTGGGGAAGCCTTGTCGTTTGACAAATATTCAACTGTTCAATCAAGTGTAACTCTTACTCATTGAATTTAAATATAAGTGGTTGAGTACTCCACATACATGTGTACCCTTAATGTATTTCTCATGCAGAATCTGTATGGTACAATAATGCAGTGTGTGACAAGGCTGTACCTTTTGAACTACTGGTACAATTCATTTTCACTCTGTTCATTTTCACTCACAAGGCTTGAATCACTCCAAGGCTACAGACAATGCCATTTGTCCATGATACTGTGCAGGAGTGGCTGTGTGGTAAGTAGCTTGTTTACCAACCACATGGTTCCGGGTTCCTTGGGCAAGTGTCTTCTACTATAGCCTCAGGCCGACCAAAGCCTTGTGAGTGGATTTGGTAGACGGAAACTGAAAGAAGCCCGTTGTATATTCTGGTTCTTGACTGATGACTGAGGGCTTCGAATGTCCCGTCCTGTGGTTCTTGTGTCGTCTCTGTGGTGTTTCATGTTCTTGTCCATGTCTGTAATTAATTTTACTGTTTACCTATATAATCGGCGGCTACGTATCCACAATTGTCCTTATACGATAAGTATATTTTTTTCTCTAGCTTTGATACGACTCTTAATCTGTCTCTTTTTCTCTCTCTCTCTCTCCTCCCTTATTCCACTTCCTTCTTTCCCTCTCCATCCGTCTCCCCCCCCTTCTACGTTTCTCTATCTCTCTCACCTCCAGCCCCCTCGATCTGTCTCTTTCTTCTCCTCCCTCGTCCACCTTCTCTCCCTTTTCATCTGTCCCTTTCTCCTGTCTTTTGTTCTACGTGACAGCTAGCCGCTGTTGAGCGCTCTTTTCGTTTTCAGCGCCGCAGAAGCAACACGTATTTGTTCGTCTCCCCGTGGCCTTTAGGCACAACTTCACAAGCCAGCCCCATACTCAAATCGTCCTGTCGAAAGACCCTTGTCCTACGTCCTGGTTTTGTTTTGTGTTTATTTTTTATTTTTACCGTTATTGTTTTACGTTTTTGTATTCTTATTGGTGTCACGTATTCTGTATTTTTGTTTGTGTACTTCGATCGTTTTCCGTCCTTTCGTTGTATACATTCGAAGCTTTCTTCCAGGGGATCTAATGCGCTTGGCTTAGATTTCCCTTGGCGGGCTGGCCATATCGGAGCAATCTCAAGATTAATCAGCCGAAATTGCTAAGATGATCTGGTTCTTGACTGATGACTGAGGGCTTCAAATGTCCCGTCCTGTGGTTCTTGTGTTGTCTCTGTGGTGTTTCATGTTCTTGTCCATGTCTGTAATTAATTTTACTGTTTACCTGTATATATATATATATATATATATTATATATATATATATATATATATGTATATATATATATGCGTGTGTGTTTGTGTGTCTGTGTTTGTCCCCCTGGCATTGCTTGATAACCGATGCTGGTGTGTTTATGTCCCTGTTACTTAGCGGTTCGGCAAAAGAGACCGATAGAATAAGTACTGGGCTCACAAAAGAATAAGTCCCGGGGTCGAGTTGCTCGATTAAAGGCGGTGCTCCAGCATGGCCGCAGTCAAATGACTGAAACAAGTAAAAGAGAGTAAAAGAGTAAAGAGTTATATTAAGCTCTGGACTATATGAGCAGACTTTTCAATCATTTGACCATACTCTACCTAGACATGTGTGTGTGTATGTCAGTATGTATGTGTGCGTTTGTATGAGTGTAAGTGTGTGTGAATGTGTGTGTATGAGTGTATGTTTGTGAATGTGTGTGTGTGAGTGTGTATATGTGTGTGCATGTGTATGTGTACATGAGTGTTTGAGTGCATATGTGAGTGTATTTGTGTGTGAGCATATATGTGTGTGTGAGCATGTATGTGTATGTGTGAGTGCATGTATGAATGTGTGTGTGTGAGAGTGTGTAAAAAGCTTCTATGCAGTCTCTGTCTACTAAAACTTTACACAAGGTATTGACCATTACAAGACTACAAAACAAGACACCAGCCAAAGACGATTCACTCTGGTATCTCACCTGACACCATGTGACCATGTAGCAAACCATTCAACCATGTGATTATTTCTGCACTTATAATAATATTTCATTTCTAACAGATTTATAAGATAGAAGACTAGGGATGAGTGATTAAACCACAATACTTGATTGGTAGTTATATTACCAGTTCTTGTAATGGTGAAAGACATAGTTCACCTCATCAGATCTGGTCATCAAATCTAAGTAGAGATTTCAAACTTAAAATCTTCAAAGCCACAGTCGAACCAATTCTACTATATGGCTCAGAAACCTGGACGTTATCAAAGAAACCTGAGAGGCGGTTGGATGGAACTTACACTCACCTCCTTATGAAAGCTCAAAATCTCTTGTGGTAGTGTCATCCAACCAAAGTACAAATATATGGGAAACTACCACCTGTATCATCTCTTGTGAAAGGTAGAAGAATCCAGTTTGCTGGACATTGTTGTAGAGCTGAAAACGGAGTAATTTCTACTCTTCTCCTCTGGAAGCCATCTGCTCGCAATACCAGAGGGCACACACTCTCCTACCCTTATGTAATCTCCAGGGATAAAGGCATCCAGCAACAGGACCTCCATAATGCTATGATGGACCGTGAAGTCTGGTGTAACATAGTAAATTCCATTGTCTCGACCACGGTCGAACAATGATTATGTGTTCACCTCTACTGAATTTCAACTCAAAATATAATGATTAAAGCAATGAAGAAAAACTTTGTGGTATGTCTTCTGGCTTTTTGCCTTCTATGTTGAAATGATGCTGAAATCGATTTTGTCTTTCTTCCCTCCCGGGGTGCTATAATTAAGCAACTAGTTTAATGGTATCAAATAACTCTTCTGCTTCTTTTCAAATTTCTAGTCTCATATCTGTAAATTGGTTGGCATTTGGAAGGGTATCCATCCAGATGTAAAAAGATAAGATTATCCAAGTATACTTCCTTTTAGTTTTAGGATATTAAAATATGATTTGAAGGAGATTTGATTGCTATTTTTTGGAAGTACTTAAAAATTCACCAACCCGAACCTCAACTCAGATGCTTTTGGAGTATTCTAGATTTCACTCTTGATGTAAATGTGCTAAAAATGGTGGAAGATTTTATCTATTTAGACAGCGAAACCCAGCTGTACATCTGAATATCTTCTCCAGAAATGGAAAAGTGTTGCTTCTGGCAGGCAAACACCTTTGGAAGGATTCAAATATCTTACTTATTATTGCTTTCCCAATGGGATGTAAGCAGCTATTCTTGAAATTGAAACTATCTCTGGACTATTTACAGTGATGTATTGTGTTTGGCAAGTTTGTGTCCAAAGTAATTCAGTATCTACTTTTCGGCTATGCTTGAAACAGGTGATTCAAACACATAAAGTAGTAGTACTGCCTGTACTATCGGATGGTGCATTGTCATGGGCCCTGTATGCAGATAATTCAATTAAACAATTTCCATATTTGTTCTCTTTGCAAAATCTGGAGAAATCAAATGGCAATACATGATACCCAACAAAGGGATCCTATGTAGTAAAGATTGTTTGCCAACATAACATGGCAGTCCTGGTTTAGGACTAATGTTGCTGTAATTTAGCCCCAAGGGACATTGTCTCCAGCTGGCTATATGACACAATCTGTGTCCTTATATTTTCGAGCAAGAGAATTTAGCACCCCCTTGTTCAAAAATATAAAAACACAGATCGTGTTGTATAGACAGTTGGAGATGATGGCTCCTGGGGCTACATTACAGCAACATTAGTCCTAAACCAGGACTGCCATGTTATGTTGGCAAACAATCTTTACTACAAAGTACTGTTGCTGAATATCTCATGTTATGGGATTTAAGAATAGTAATTTTCTAAAGGGGTCCTGTACTGGTTTTGGTTTCAGCTTCTAACACAAGGCCAGCAAATTGAGGGGAGTTGGGAAGAACTCAGATGGTACTTATTCTATTAACTTCAAAAGGATGAAAGACAAAGTTTGAACTTGAACTGACAACATAAAAACAGATGAGATTCCACTCAGCATTTTGCCCAGCATGGTAATGGTTCTGCCTACTCCTAAAGCCACTGGTAAGCAAGTATTGCTATAATGAGTCATCATCTTTGATGGGATGGTCATGTGGCTTCTATGCAACACATTTGCATTCTTGAGCTAGTTCTTACTGTCAGCTTGCTGGTTGTAAGTGATCTGTTGTAGCACCAATGAAGCAATAGAAAGAATCTCTTAAGCGAAAGCTGAAGAAGTGTCGTGTGAGTGAAGATGTGACTTCTTACACGGATTCAGCCACTGATCAAAGTAGCTTGGAGAACTCTCAGCATTAAAGGAACTGGACTCTTTGAACAGACTTGTATTGAAACCGTTGAAGAGAAAAGAAGGTGGAGAAGGAAGGGTGCGGGAAAAGATCTAAATTGATTACATAGCACTATAACATTTATTTTTATATTATATATATATATTATTTGACCACTCTGTTGTCTGTTTGTACTTATGCTACAGCTTCTATAATCTCGACAGCTACATACACATATGCACACACACATACACACAAAGACACACACGCACAAACACACATCATACAAATATACATATGTGTATGTATAGATGTCTTTATGTACATATACATACACAAGTTTCATTAAGTGCAAGATGATATGTATGAATATAAGTAAGTATGAATGTATGTATGCTAATAAATATACACACATACCTACACATTACACACACAAATACACACAAGTTTCATTAAGTACAACATAAGAAGAAATTTTATCAGTTTTCTTCTTTTGAGTTTTTAACCATCATTAATTGAATAAGTTTTAGAAGTGAAAATTATTAATAGTCCAAAAGCTTCTAATTCTCTTCTTATTCTATGCATAAGTACCATATCATTAATGGAACTCAGCAACTCTAAGATAGTATTATTTTCTTTTAACATTACATTTAGCTTACTATTTTTACTGTAATCCTTTATGAAATTAAAACTAAATAAACTAGTGACATTTTCTTATAAACTTCCATTAATGTAGATATGACCTTTGCATTTGTGTTTAGTAAGACCAAGTCTCTTTTCTATTTCCAAATTCTATCTAAACAATGGCAAAATCCATTGAATGAAATGTGATTTCACTCCTTCTCTGATGAAACTCCCACTCTAGGACTAATTTATTTAGTTTTAACTTCATAAAGGACAGCAGCAAAATAATTAGCAGAAAAGTATACAAGAAAACAATACTGTCCTAGTGTTGCCAAATTCGATTAAGGAAATGGTACTTAAACGTAGAATAAAAAGAGATTTTCGGGGGCTATTAACAATTTGCATTATCTTCTGAAGTTATTAAGAGCTCAAAGGAAAATAAATGAAATTATATTGTCTGTCGTTTACTGAAAATTATATATAGAGCGAGATACCTGAGAATTATGAATAGTCCTTCCTTGTGTTGGTTCAACCTACATAGGTGTATATACATACACGCATACATACATATGAAATAAATACGTGTATATATATATATGTATATATTGCATGTATTTATGTGTATATACACACACACACACACATACATATATATATACATATACATACACGTCCTCTCACTTTTTCTCTCTTTCTCTCTCTCACGCACAAACACACTGACACTCACATACAGTATAATAATGTATATATTAAATACATTATATATATATATATATATATATATATATATATACAGACATACATATATACATACATATGCATACATATTCATTCTCTCTCTTTTTCTCTCCCTCTCACACACACACACACACACACAGTGTATGATAAAGTATATAAATATATTATATATGTGTGTGTGTGTGTGCATATATATGTATGTATATGTGTCATCTAAGAGTCCATAACTCAGGGAAAATATGCACACCCACTCTGTTGACATATATATATACCAATGCTGGCTTCATGTAACTAGCACCCATGCTGGTGGCACATAAAAAGCACATTTTGAGTGTTGGGCCTCATGGAGGAAATGACAAATGACTGAGACCTTTCACAAAATACTATGCTTGAGAAGAAGAGCCATCAACCCAAGTGAAATCTTAGTTGTGACAGATACTGATGTCATACAAATGGCACTCATGTCGATGGCACATAGAAGCACTCATTACACTCTTGGAGAGGTTGGCGTTAGGAAGGGCATCCAGCCATAGAAACCATGCCAATTAGACTGAGGTTTGGTGCAGGCCCTTAGCTTACGAGTGCTGATCAAACTGTCCAACCCATGTTGGACAGTGTGACCAGCACTGGTAAGCTGAGGGCCTGCACCAGACCAAATGATGATGATGATTTTATATATATATATGTATATATATATATATAAGGGTAAAGACCCCCTTCGGTCATGAATGACCATGGGATTGCACCTAGAAAGTTACCTTCCTAGATACAAGTCCGGGCAAGGTTGTTTATGGAAGGCCAGCAGTCGCCCATGCATACCAGCCTCCCCTCTCCACGCCACCAGTGTTATCCAAGGGAAAGACAAAGGTCGATACAGCTTGGCACCAGTGACGTCGCAACTCATTTCTACAGCTGAGTGAACTGGAGCAACGTGAAATAAAGTGCCTTGCTCGAGAACACAACACGCAGCCCGGTCCGGGATTCGAGCTCACAACCTCACGATCGTAAGCTCGACGCCCTAACCACTGAGCCATGCGCCTTCACATATATATATATACATATACATATATAATGGCAGCATGGGTGGTGTTTATAAGCCACTTCAAAACCCACAAAAGCTGTTAGATTCACTTCAACATTTAAATTTAATTTGTCAAAATATTTTCGTCGCTTTGACACTGTGACCTGTTCACTGACTAAATTCTGTGCTACACGGAATTTTGTCAGTGAACAGGTCGCAGTGTCAAAGTGACGAAAACATTTTGACAAATTAAATTTAAATGTTGAAGTGAATCTAACAGCTTTTGTGGGTTTTGAAGTGGCTTATAAACACCACCCATGCTGCAATTGTTTTTGTTTCAGCACACAATCTCAGATTAAGCCATTTGCTATGCAAGTACATCTCCATAATATATATATATATATATATATATATATATACACATACACATGCATACACAGGCATGACAGATACAATATATATATATATATATGCATACACAGACATGACAGAAGGTATTTAAGTCTGAAATTATACATTCAACTTATTTATTAATTGTTATTGTGTGAACATTTAATATTTTGTAGACATGCATTTTTCATTTTTCAATGCATGGACCCTTTCAGGTATGTTACTGATCAGATGATGAATATTCTCTTGTGCAATTTCTTGCCAAGTTTCTTGCACTAATCTCAAATGATCTGGCTTTAAAGATGTTTTCTTGTTCTTTTTACGAAGTGTCCTGTCCATTTTGCCACAGAGATGTTCAATACCTGCTTGCCATCTTACATAAAGCTATTAATAATAGTCTATTAATATTGGATAGAAAAAATCCTTTTGAACAGAAAATGCAGAAAGTTGTCTATGACTTTTTCTATCCAAAATGGCTTTTCAAATCCAATATTTCCATACTCTTATTCACAGCTTTATGTGGGTGCTTCAAGATGTTTAGCCCTTTAGCATTCAGATTACTCTGGGAAAAGATTGTGTGGTAAGTAGCTTGCTTATCAACCATATGGTCCCAGGTTCATTCCCACTGCGTGGCACCTTGGGCAAGTATCTTCTACTATAGCCTCGGGCCGACCAAAGCCTTGTGAGGGGATTTGGTAAATGGAAACTGAAAGAAGCCCGTCGTATATATGTATATGTGTATGTGTGTGTGCGTATATGTTTGTGTGTCTGTGTTTGTCCCACCCAGCATCGCTCGACAACCAATGGTGGTGTGTTTATGTCCCTGTAACTTAGTGGTTCAGCAAAAGAGACCAATAGAATAAGTACTAGGCTTCCAAAAACTTGCTCGACTAAAGGCGGTGCTCCAGCATGGCCACAGTCAAATGACTGAAACAAGTAAAAAGAAAGAGTATAAGAGTAAAGAGTATAAAGAGTTTCTTTATTCACAAGGCTTTGACTTAATTGTGCATTGTCTTGTAGCTTAAAGATTTCAATAATGAAATTGTATATTTTTAGAATGATATTATAGGGTAGGTGTGAGAGGCCAGATCTGTCCAGGTTGAACATAAAACAGGTAAAATGTTTTGGCTGGATATGACCTGATTAAATACTAAAAGGTTAAAAAAATGATAAAAATTCATTCATTTTGTTGGGTCTTGGGAGAGTCATTACAACAATAATAACACATACACTGGTTCAGTTTCCCTTCTTTATTGTTAGTCAATTGTTTACATATCTAACCAACTAACAAATCAATTTTTCATTTTGGGATTTGGTTTGCAAGATTCTTTATTTGAGTTCGTGTGTTGAAGCATATTCTGTTGTGTCTGGAGAGAGTCATTTTCTTTTTGTGCCTTATATTAAATACATTATATACATACATATATATATATACACTCACCGGTAGAATTTCCACTTATTCCTTATTTTTGGTTTCCTAAAATTTTCGTTGCATCTTGCAACTTTTCAATAGTCTTGACTCTGTCCATTATTTACACTGCATTCCTTTTTGTTTACTTGTGCGCATGTACGTGGGTCAGTGTGAGTGTGTGTGTGTGCCTAAGCATGCATGCATGTACATATGTATGTGTGTATGTATGCATGCATGTTTATGTATATATGTGTGTATGCATCTGTAAATATGTATATATGTGTGTATGCATCTGTAAATATGTATATATGTGTGTATGCATCTGTAAATATGTATATATGTGTGTATGCATCTGTAAATATGTATGTATGTGTGCATCTGTATGTATGTATCCTGCATATGCATGTGCTTGCATGTCTGAGTTTGCGTATTTTCTATGTATTTTACCAGTGAGTGTGTTACATAATAAGGCACAAAAAGAAAATGACTCTCCCAAGACACAAGAAATCAATTGTTTTCTTAATTAATTCATGTTCTCAAATGTTTATAATATTTTAATAACTTCAAAAGTTAACCCTTTTAATACCAAGCTACCTGAGATGACCCCTGGTTTTCTTATATACAAATCTATTGATTTAAAGTTTATCTAAATTAAAATGCTTCCACAAAATTTCCTGTCAGTCTATTTTCCAAGCACCAGCTTAACCCTTTCATTTCCGTATTTATTTTGAGATGCTTTGTGCTTCTTTCAATTGATTTTTAATATAAATAAGAATTTAGTCAAATAACTTATTTATCATTAAGCTAATGTTAAGAAGATAAATTGTAACTAAGGTTTGATGGAAGATTTTAATTCAAAATTCACGAAAACAAGACATTTATACTACAGAGACAGAGGTGTTTTCAACCAGGTTTGTATTGAATAGATTAATGAAGACAACGTTGTAATACTAAATTCTTCATTATTTTTAAATTAACTTAAACATAATCAGTGTATTTTAGTAATTCAGTATCAAAAGGGATAAGTTATTATCATAAACTGCTCATCATCATCATCATCATATAATGTCTATTTTCTATGCTGGCATGGGTTGGACCATTCAAATGGGGTCTGGGAAGCCAGAAGGCTGCACCAGGCTCCAGTCTGATCTGGCAGTGTTTCTACAGCTGGATGCCCTTCCTAACGCCAACCACTCCGAGAGCGTAGGAGGTGCTTTTTACATGCCACCGGCACAGGGGCCAGAGTGGGCTGGCATCGACTATGTTTGGATGGTAGTCACGATGGGTATACTAGGCTTCGTATATTTTACCCCAGTGTCACTTTGATGGCATGCTCTGCTGTAGCCTCTCAAGCTGATCAAAGCCTAGAGAGGGGATTTGGTGGGCGGAAAATGAAAGGAGTCCATCATGCAACTTTGGTTACTCTTACTCCGTGGAGGGGGGAGGGGTAGAGTAGGGGGAGCAGAGTGTTTCTCTCTACTATTATAGTAATAGTTACTTGCACTAGTTTCTTGCTGCTTTTGATGCTGCTGCTGCTGCTACTACTACTACTACTACTACTACTACTACTACTACTACTACTACTACTACTACTACTATCATCAATGTTCTTACTCCTACAGCTATATCCACTACTACTACCTACCTACTACTACTACTGCTGCTGTTGCAAACTATACAATCATCGATGCTGTTACTGCTGCTGCTACTACTACTAGTACTACCACCATCACTATCATCGATGTTGTTACTCCTACAACTATATCCACTACTACTACTACTACTACTACTATCATTACTACTACTACTGCTGCTGCTACTAGCTACACTATCATTGATACTGCTGTTGCTGCTACTACTACTACTACTACTACTACTACTACTACTACTACTACTACTACTACTACTACAATCACTATCACTATATATATATATGCTGGTGGCACGTGAAAATCTCCCATCACACTCTGTTTAAGTGGTTGGCATATTAGGAAGGGCATCCAGCAGTAGAAATCATGGTGAAACAGAAAGTTGGAGTCCGGAAAGCTCCCAGCTGTCCAGTTCCATGTCAAACCTTCTAACCCATGCCAGCATGGAAAGTAGATGATAAACAATGACAATGATGATGACAATATATATAAATGTGTGTAGGCACTGGAGTGGCTGTGTGGTAAGTAGCCTGTTTACCAACCACATGGTTCTGGGTTCAGTCCCACTGCATGGTACCTTGGGCAAGTGTCTTTTGCTATAGCCTTGGGCCAACCAAAGCCTTGTGAGTGGATTTGGTAGACAGAAACTGAAAGATGCCCATCGTATGTAAATGTATATATATATATATGTGTGTGTGTGTGTGTGTTTGTGTGTGTGTGTGTGTATGTGTGTGTCTGTGTTTGTCCCCCTCCCAACATCGCTTGACAACCAATGGTGGTGTGTTTACGTTCCCGTAACTTAGTGGTTCGGCAAAAGCAACTGATTGAATAAGTACTAGGCTTACAAAGAATAAGTCCTGGGGTCGAGTTGCTCGACTAAAGGCGGTGCTCCAGCATGGCCACAGTCACATGACTGAGACAAGTAAAAGAGAGTAGGGAGTATATGTGTGTGTGTGTGTGTGTGTATGTGTCTTTGTGTCTGTGTTTGCCCCCTATCACTGCTTGCTAGCCAACCGGTGTTGGTTCGTTTACATTCCTATGACTTAGCAGTTTAGCAAAAAACCCACAAAATACAAAAGAAAACCTATAGAATAAGTACCAGGCTTTACAAAAAAAAGAAACAAAAGATAGCAGTAAGTACTGTAGTTGAGTCATTCAAGTAAAATTCCTGAAGGTGATACCCCAGCATGGTGGAAGGTCTAATGACTGAAACAGGTAAAAGATAAAAGGATGAATGAGTAAGAGGAGAGGGGGAAGGAAGAAGGGGGGGGGGGGGTTATTAATGGCATCAGGTTATCAATGGCTCTCTTGATCCACTCATTCACTAAAGATTCCTTCAGCCTACCTTTTACCCTTAACCATCTAAACTGAAACAGCTGTTTCCCCCCTCCACCTTCCTATCGACCACTCCCACTCCCACAAGCAAACACACACACACACACACACATACAGATGCTTGTTGTCAGCAGTCACCACCACTACCACCACTACTGCCACAACCATCACCATCACTACTACCACTATCACCATCACCACCTTCACCACCACCACTACTACCACTACCAACATCACCACCACTACCATTACCACCACCACTACCACCACCATCACCACTACCACTACCACTATTAATATCTCCACCACCACCACCACTACCATCACCACTATCACCATTTCCACTGCCACCACTACCACCACCACCACCACCAACACCACCGGCATCACTACCACCATCACCACCACCACCATTAACACCGCCACCACTACCATCACTACCACCAACACCACCGGCATCACTACCACCAACACCACTGGCATCACTACCACCATCACCACCACCACCACCACCATTAACACCGCCACCACTACCATCACTACCACCACCGCCACCACCACTGCCATTACCACCACCAGCACCACCTCACACACAGACAAGCAGACTTTGGCTGGTCCCTCACTTTTAGCCCGCTTCCTTTGAGAATCATCACTAATATTATTAGTATTATTATTATTATTGTCGGCAGCCAGCAGCCAGCAGCCACACCTGCAACTTTGCTTACTCTTACTCCGTAATGGGGTGGGGCAGGGATGGAGGTTCTTTCTACTATTATAGTAATACATTTACATGCACTAATTTGTTGCTGCTGCTGCATTTACCTGTGCCAGGGTTACTAGTACTACTGCTGCTACTATTACAACTATATCCACTACTACCACTATTACTGCTGCTACTACTACTACTATTGCTACTACTACTACTACTACTACTACTACTACTACTAATACTACTAATACTACTACTACTACTACTACTACTACTACTACCACCACCACCACCACCACCACCACCACCACTACTACTACCACCACCATCGCTACTACTACTACTACTACTACTACACCACCACCACTACTACTACTTCTACTACTATTACTACTACTACTACTACTACTATACTACTACTACTACTGCTGCTGCTACAAGTACCATTCTTACTACTACTACTACTGCTGCTACTATTACAACTATATCCACTACTACCACTACCACATCACCACCACTACCATTACCACCACCACTACTACTACTTCTACTACTATTACTACTACTACTGCTGCTGCTGCTACAAGTACCATTCTTACTACTACTACTGCTGCTGCTGCCACTGCTGCTACAACTACCATTCTTACTAGTACTACTATTACTACTGATACTGCTACCACCACCACTATCACCACTACTGCTGCTGCTGCTGTTCAACTATATTCCAAGCTGCTACCACACTTATAGTATTAAATTTCCTTCCCTGATAACTTAGCCCCTTTTCTCATTAGGTTTCTCAACTCATACCTTATTTCAACACATATTACTAACCATTTTAAACCCTCCGATAAGATTACATACCACTCCCCCAGTCAGTGCACTCTCACCCACCTTCCTCTCTCTCTCTCTCTCTCTCTCTCTCTCTCTCTCTCTCTCTCTCTCTCTCTCTCTCTCTCTCTCTCTCTCTCTCTTTACCATTTCAAATACCTCTCAGTATGCACTTATGTGGTAATGTGAGCATGTGAGTGTGTGTATGTATTTATGCAGCTGTGTGTATGTGGGTGTATGGGTATGTGTGTGTGTGTGTATATATATATATACATATACATACACACCCACACATTTTATATATATATATATATGTATACACACACACACTTATATACATACATATATATATACATATATATACATATATATATCCACATGTATATATATATATATACATATACACATATACACATATATACATGTGTACACACACGCACATATATATATATACATATATATATATATATATATATACTATATATATATATTATATATATATATATCTATATATATATATATATATATATATATATATATATATATATATATATTATTTATTATTTATTTCATCTTTGGCTAAGAATAAACTACTGTTCCTAGCTTTCACTGATTTCAAGAAGGCATTTGACAGAGTACCATGTTCTGTAATTTCATGGTCAGTGAGATAAGTAGGTGTTGATAAAGGGTGATGATGAGTATGGTGATAACGACGGCAACAACGACGATGATAGTGGTGGTGGTGGTGGTGGTGGTGGTGATGGTGGCGGCAGTGGCGGCGGCGGCGGTCGTTGTCGTCATGGTGGTGGTAATGATAATAAACTTTTTCTTGTCGAGGTTTTCACCAATCGGTGGATTACCTCATGCTCATGTCTATATAGATGTAACATCAAAGCAGATTTAGATTCACAAACAAAGGGACAATCCTAGCAAATCCCAACATGGTCAAAACAAACTGGTAACAAGTTTAGTTTGAATTGTTCTTACTCTGCCCTGTTTTCTCTTTGTTTCTCTGATCTTAATATATTCCTTCCTCAGTTTCCTATCCTGCCATATTCTTTCAGTAAGTATCGTATTTAAAGGCCGTTAAGACTCTCTTTACTCTTTTACTCATTTACTTGTTTCAGTCATTTGACTGCGGCCATGCTGGAGCACCGCCTTTAGTCGAGCAAATCAACCCCGGGACTTATTCTTTGTAAGCCCAGTACTTATTCTATCGGTCTCTTTTGCCGAACCGCTAAGTGACGGGGACGTAAACACACCAGCATCAGTTGTCAAGCAATGCTAGGGGGACAAACACAGACACACAAACATATACACACACACTTATATATATATACACATATATACGACGGGCTTCTTTCAGTTTCTGTCTACCAAATCCACTCACAAGGCATTGGTCGGCCCGGGGCTATAGCAGAAGACACTTGCCCAAGTTGCCACGCAGTGGGACTGAACCCGGAACCATGTGGTTGGTTAGCAAGCTACTTACCACACAGCCACTCCTGCACCTTTTTTACCCAAAATTAGCTTTAAAAACTCTTGCATCTGTTGCTGCTTTGGTGGCCCAGTCGTTAAGGGTGTTTAGAAGTAGTAACATAACACAGAAGTGGAGGTTTCAAATCTCTGCTAGGAATTACAAACTAGGTGCAGGTGTGGCTGTGTGGTAAGTAGCTTGCTTACCAACCACTTACTATAGTCTTCTACTATAGCCTCGGGCTGACCAAAGCCTTGTGAGTGGATTTGGAAGACAGAAACTGAAAGAAGCCTGTTGTATATATGTATATATGTGTGTGTGTGTGTGTCTGTGTTTGTCCCCTCCAACATCGCTTGACAACCGATGGTGGTGTGTTTACATCCCCGTAACTTAGAGGTTCGGCAAAAGAGACCAATAAAATAAGTACTTGGCTTCCAAAGAAAAAGTCCTAGGGTTGATTTGCTCATCTAAAGTCAGTGCTCCAGCATGGCCGCAGTCAAGTGACTGAAAGAAGTAAAGAGTAGGCTCAAAACTCACTCAAATCTGTATGTATGTTTACAAAATATGTGCTGCCATCTATTGGTGAACAATCACCTCCGGCATGTTTATATCGAATTATAAGCAATAAATTACTTATAATTACCGGTAATAACAAAAAGTTATACAGGTAAGTGGAGGAATTAAAACATTATTTTAGTGGCAATTTATTTTACAAAAGTATAGCCTAGGCTAGGGTGCGTCCAATGTACTAGTGGCTCTTATAGGCCATCAAATACAATATATTTGATTCAGTTAAATCCAGTTTTGGTTTATTGGTGTATTATATGATTTTATTTTCATATCATAAAGAAGGTTTCCCAAAATTTTGTGTGCCATCATATTTTTCTTTCTTTACTACCCACAAGGGGCTAAACACATAGGGGACAAACAAGGGCAGACAAACGGATTAAGTCGATTACATCGACCCCAGTGCGTAACTGGTACTTAATTTATCGACCCCGAAAGGATGAAAGGCAAAATCGACCTCAGCGGAATTTGAACTCAGAACGTAATGGCAGATGAAATACGGCTACGCATTTTGCCCGGCGTGCTACCGTTTTTGCCAGCTCGCCACCAATGTGCCATCATATTGTTGGCTGTTTAGGTTAGCTTTGGGATGATTTTCTTAGGTTATTCAAGTTCCATGACCAATCCACCTCTAAAATGGATTGGTAATGTAATTTGAATAAGTGTAATTACTCCAATAAGTGTAGTTATTCTAAGCGGCCACATTTCTTCCTGAAAATAATCCATATTGCAGGCTTTATCCCCTAATTTTGCATAACGCATAGGAGTGGCTCTGTGGTAAGTAGCTTGCTTACCAACCTCATAGTTTTGGTTTCAGTCCCACTGTGGGGCACCTTGGGCTAGTGTCTTCTACTATAGCCTCAGACTGACCAAAGCCTTGTGAGTGGATTTGGTAGACGGAGAATGAAAAAAGCCTGTCATATATGTGTGTGTATATGTTTGTATGTGTATATGTTTCTGTGTCTGTGTTTGTTCCCCCCCACCATCACCAATGCTGGTGTGTTTATGTCCCCGTAACTTAGCGGTTCAGCGAGAGACAGATAGAACAAGTACTAGGCTTACAAAGAACAAGTCCTCGGGTCGATTTGCTCGACTAAAAGATGGTGCTCCAGCATGGCCACAGTCAAATGACTGAAACAATTAAAAGAGGAAAAGAGTAAGAGTAAAGAGAGTAAGGCTTTATCTAAGAAACCTGAACAAGGCTGTGTGGTAAGAAGCTTGCTTCCCAACCACATGGTTCCAGGTTCAGTTTCACGGCATGGCACCTCAGGCAAGTGTCTTCTACAATAGCCTTGGGCCAACCAAAGTCTTGTGTATGGATTTTGATAGATGGAAACTGAAAGAAGCCTATTGTGTGTGTTTGTGTCAGTTTTTGCACCCCCACCCCACTGCTTGACAACAGGTGTTGTTTTGTTTATATCCCTGAACCCTAGCGATTCAGCAAAAAGTGACAGATAGAATAAGTACCAAGCTTAGAAAATAGACAACTGGGGTTGGTTCATTTGACCAACAGTTCTTCAAGGTGGTGCCCCAGCATGGCCATAGTCTAATGACTGAAGCAGATCAAGATAAAAGAAAGGATTATCGAAAGCATATTATTGATCAATATGGGATCTTGATAAAAAGTTCTTAGAAGTTTCAACTAGAATAGATTACAGCAACATAATTGGCCCCTGGGAAAATCAATGCCCCAAATCCCTAAAATATTTATTGAAAACAGCAGCAAAATACTAACATCAGTATTGGGTCCCTAAACCTGGACAGCTCCAGTGCACATATATGTCAGGACAGCACTGATCACATCCCAATATACATCAATTCTGTTTTCAAAACAATATCTTTTTCATTATTTACATTCGACGGATGAGGACAAATATCTGTCGAAGTAAATAATGTAATGTATATAATTCCTCATCTCTTAAATATAAAACTGTAACATCTTTTTCCCTTTCTACTCTAGGCACAAAGCCCGATATTTTGCGAGAGGAGGCCAGTCGATTAGATCAACCACAGTATGCAACTGGTACTTAATTTATTGACCCCGAAAGGATGGAAGGCAAAATCGACCTTGGCGGAATTTGAACTCAGAATGTTAAGACAGATGAAATACTGCTAAGCATTTCACCTGGCATGCTAACGTTTCTTATTTCTTTATTGTCCACAAGGAGCTAAACATAGAGGAGACAAACAAGGACAGACAAACGGATTAAGTCAATTACATCAACCCCAGTGCATAACTGGTACTTAATTTATTGACCCCGAAAGGATGAAAGGCAAAATCGACCTTGGTGGAATTTGAACTCAGAACGTAAAGACAGACAAAATACTGCTAAGCATTTCGCCCAGCATGCTAACGTTTCTGCCAGCTTGCCGCCTTAACATCTTTTTCTATTCCAGTCATGCTGTTGTAATTTACCAAAGAAGGCTGCTGCATTATTAATCTATATATCTTCTCATCAAAAAAAAAAATTAAAAAATAAATAAAAAAAAATATGGGCGGCGAGCTGGCAGAAACGTTAGCACGCCGGGCGAAATGCTTATCAGTATTTCGTCTGTCGTTACATTCAGAGTTCAAATTCCCCCGAGGTCGACTTTGCCTTTCATCCTTTCGGGGTCGATAAAATTAAGTACCAGTTACGCACTGGGGTCGATGTAATCGACTTAATCCCTTTGTCTGTCCTTGTTTGTCCCCATCTATGTTTAGCCCCTTGTGGGTAGTAAAGAAATATATATATCTTCTCATCATGCAGGTGAGCATTTGCATTAACCCTTTATGTTTAAACCTGACATATCCAGCCAAAATATTCTACCTGTTTTATCTTCAAACTGGTCAGGTATCGTCTTTCATAGCTACCTTATTGTGTCATTTTACATATGATACAATCACATCATTGAAATCTCAAAGCCATGTAATAATACAGGATTAATTTTAAATGGTGTGAATACATAAGCCTTGAATTTAACAGAATAACCTGAATGCTATAGGGTTAATTCAACTATACAAATTGTAAAAGTTTTATATATTTTAAGTCGTGACCATCCACTCATATGTGATTTATTGGCAAAATATCAGCAGATTAGATGAGTTTTATTCCGTTTTTGTTTGTGTTTTTTTTAGTTCATTAGTTGATATAAGACAGTGAATTACTTAAGTTTTCTGTAACACTTCTGTTACCATAGTTCTATAAAACAGCATTGCCTTTGTTTCATTTAAAATTGATAATACCAGGAATTTATTAAAATAATCTTGGTTGTGTGGTGAGAAATTTGCATCACAACTACACGGTTCCAGGCTCAGTCCTGCTGCATAGCACCTTGAGCAAGTGTCTTTGAGTATGGACTCAGGCCAGTTGAAGCCTTGTGAGTGGATTTGATAAACAGAAATTGAAAGAAGCCCATCATGTGTGTGTGTGTGTCTTGGTATCTGAGGATGACCCACAACACTGATTGATATTTGGTGTTGTGTTTATGTCTCTGTAACTAAGCAGTTTGGCAAAACAGACCAACAGAATAAAAATATATAAATTTAGTCCTGGGGTTGAATTATGTGGCAAAAATTCTTCAAGCTGGTTTCCCAGCATGACCGCAGTCTAATGACAGAAACAAGTAAAAGATAAACGATAATTAAGCTTTTTATTTTGAACATAAGTTTACCTGCAATTTTAATGGAACCTTTAAATTAGAACATTTTAAAACAGAAGGGATGTATCATAGAATCAGGAGCAGTCTCAGGTGGGTTGGTATCAAAACTTGTATAGTGAGACTGAATACCCCAAAAACATTCAAGAAATTTTCAACAAGTTTATAGGCACAGGTATGTCTGTGTTATGAGAGGTTTGCTTCCTAATCATATGGCTTCGGGTTCAGTCCCACTGCATGGTACCTTGAGCAAGTGACTTCTTTTATAGCCTCAGGCTGACAAAGACTTGTGAGTGGATTTTGTGATTGCAAATCAAAAGAAGCCCATGTGTGTGTGTGTGTGTGTGTGTGTGTTAGGATGTGTGTGTGTATGTGGTGTCCGTGTCTGTGTCAGTGTGTCTTTGTGTCTGTGCTTGTTCCACCCACCTCCACTGCTTGACAACCAGTGTTGGTATGTTTACAACCCTGTAATTTAGCAGTTCCACCAAAAGAAACTGATAGAATAAGTACTAAGCTTAAAAAATAAGTCCTGGGAATGGGGTCGATCTGTTCAACTAAAATCCTTCAAGATGGTGCTCTAGCATTGCCATAGTCAAATAACTGAAACAAATACGAAAAAAAAAAAGAGAAAATGGGAAAGTAATTAAGCTTCTTGAAAATATCCCTGATATGCTATTCATTTCCTCACCATTAAACGGCACATCAAAAATATCTTTTGCACAATTTAGTGTTCTTGCTTTGAATCTCCAATAATTATACAATCCTTCCTTAGTACAATATAGTACAATAGTACAATTGGAATCCATTGCCAAATACTTCAATAATGTAATCAAACACAAGAAATAAAAAACAAACAAAGCAAGAACCAAAATACTTTATTGTTTTGTACTTTTACCGACTTTGGAAGATTCATGTGATTCTGTGATTCTTCAGTTGAGATAACGGTGGCTCTGATATTGTTTTCAAAGTGTGATAGTGATGTTATCTCTGGCAATCTGACCTAAAGGAGCTATCTGAGAATGAGGTGTAAATCGTTTTTACAAGTTGAATAATCCATGTATAGGAAAACGAGCAAAACATATTGTCTTCACAAAATTCCTTCATGGTTTGTACTTTTATCCTTTCAGTCTTTTATTTGCTTCAGTCATTTGACTGTGGCCATGCTGAAGCACTGCTTTTAGCCTTTGTAAGCCTAGTGCTTATTCTATGGGTCTCTTTTGCTGAACCACTAAGTTACAGGGACAAACACACTAACATCAGTTGTCAACCGTGATTTTCTCTACCTTTTCTGCTTCTCCCTGTTCTTCTTGACGCTCTTGGGGTCTTTCTGCTTTTTTTGTTGGTTCCTCGGTAGGGTTTTGTATTGGTGGAGGGTAATTCACTCTTATGTGACCTTTCAGGCCATATTTGAAACAATGAGGAACTCTGCCCTCCATCCATACTCTTAAACTTATGTCTCCTCTCATAACTGCCTCGGACAAGTATTCTAAAATTTACATTTCTGCCTGGACGCTCATCTCCAATGTTACTCCTCTCCATTTTCCTCCTTCCGTTGTCGTAGCCTGGAGAATTTTCACTTTCTCTTCATTACCAAGGACGGCTGCCACGATCCACACTGTTTCTACATCTGGCAGGATTCCTTCTACCCTGATCATGGATGTTCTCCTGCCAAGATACGTGGGTAGAAGGAATACTTTGTCCATTTTTATCGTCTTCACAGCCATCCTCCTTGCAATTTCTTCCAACCTAAATTGGACAACTACTGTCCCATATTTGTTTCCTCTTGTGAGGAATATCACTTTTTCCGTTGTTGTTCTTAGTGCTTCCTCAATGGTTTCAATTCCTACTAAGTCCACCTTACTTTTTTCCACCAAAAACACTCTGTATATTATTGTTCTCCTTTCAATATTTTTCATTATTTTCTTTGGTGGCGACAACTCAGCATCACCGCCCACTTTTTCCATCATTATTTGGTAATATGACATGTTTGATAAATCTACTTCTTTACTTCTTGGTTCCATTGCCTTCGCATAAGTGGTCCTTTCTTTCAGTGCCTCATCCATCCTGCAAACAGCTTTGCCAGCTCTTCCTCAGAAGTCGACAAATCCGACTCGCTGAGGTCAGAATAAAAATTCTTTCTTGCCATTTATTCTAGCTAATTCTCCATGGAGAAAAAGCACCTCTGCTGCAAACAACACCCAATTTATATTAAAAGGTTGTTAGAAAGTATTTATTTCTTTATATACTTGCCGTGTATTAATGGTGCACAATAAAACCACCCAATAATTACCATAATACAGTCAGGGGAACCAGAAATAAATGTATTATGGGAATAGTTTATTTTTTTCCACCGTTTTTTTTTATTCTACCTACCTGTCTCACGATTGATCATCTATCTTTCCCAATATTCAAGTAGTAAGTTTTTCTTTGCGGTTTCAATTCCCAGACCGGGCGTTGTGAGTGTTTATTGAGCGAAAACACCTGAAGCTCCACGAGGCTCCGGCAGGGATGGTGGTGATCCCTGCTGTACTCTTTCACCACAACTTTCTCTCACTCTTACTTCCTGTTTCTGTTGTACTTGTATTTCAAAGGGCCGACCTTGTCACTCTCTGTGTCACGCTGAATATCCCCGAGAACTGCGTTAAGGGTACACATGTCTGTGGAGTGCTCAGCCACTTACACATTAATTTCACGAGCAGGCTGTTCCGTTGATCGGATCAACCGGAACCCTCGTCATTGTAACTGACAGAGTGCTTCCAAGATTTTCTTTATGTCATGATTCAGATATTTTAGGATTCATAAAAATTTCATTTTTTATATGTTTATGTAATTATGTAGATTCAATATTGTTCAATAATTATATATCTACTATTATTCTTAAGAATTTAAACTCTGTTTTTGAATTTAAATTTATAAATTTTCTAACTAATCTCGTGTGACGTGTGACTAAAAATTTAATTAAATTTACCATAACTGAAATTATCCAAATAATGTTATATTTTAATGTGGCTATATATTGTATTCTAGTAATGTTAAATAATGGTATATAAGAGTAGCTTTGACCCAAAGGATATAACTAAGTTTTAATTTATTAAAATTATTTTTTGTTTATTTACTTGAGAATCCGTTTTTATTCCTTAAATTTTTATGTCTTAAATTTATAAGGTTCATGAATTTATCTATTTACTTATTTATACTTATATATTTGTAATTAATTTTGACAAACATAGTGATATATAAGGAGTAGTTATATTTATAAATGTGGGGAAAGTAGACCTGACGATTGGGAGTTTGTAAACATAATGAGTTTTTGAATGAGACTTTATATCTTAACAATACCATATGTAGCCTCATGAAACACGTGTAATCCAGAATATGGAAAATTTGGGGATTATGAATAGAAATAGTAAGTATAATATTTAATATTTTATGGCTTGTTTGAGTTAATACCATTGGGAGTAGAAGAAGTTGTGGGTGTTTCTATTTCTAACACTATTTTGATATATATGAATTAATTATTGAGAGTAATTCAATTTAATAGTTTTAATTTGAATCCCTTATTCCCGTGGCACTGGAATTGATCTTCCCTAATAATAAAAATAATTATTATTATATATATGTATATCTCTACCATCTATCTCTCTTTCTATCTATAGATGGATAGATAGATAGATACATATATATACATACATAGACAGATAGACAGACACACACACACACACACACACACACACACGTGTGGTTCTTTGATTGATGAATGATTTTTAAGAATGGATTTGACTACAAATGTTTTATATCTATGTGGGAATTCACAATCTACATACATTTGATTGCAATTTTAGAGTATAATGTAGACCTTATATACGTTATTTCTTGATTCTACATTTATATTTCAAGAATGAAGTGGTTAAATAAATATTAGACCCGTGATTGTAAGTATGGAGTTCTTTTACATATTAGCCTCTTTATCTCTATCAGCCATCCTGCTATTCAAAGTTCAGTTGAGCTTAAGAACGGCTTTGATTTCCTCATTATACAATTAAAAAGGCAAAGATACGGGGACCAAGTGAGAATCCACAACAATGTTGCTGTGCTAAATCTAGATATAGAGATTGCTTTGTGGATAATGAAAGAGACCTTTATTGTGAAGGTCATAAAAACTTTCCAAGAATGCTTCTTGGTATAGTGGATGATCTTAGACTCAGATACATCTGGGGGTTATGTTGATAACTCCCATCACTGGATCATTTGTAAGGAGACTTTCAACATCCATAGCATAAATGTTCCCAACTTTATTTGTATCATATAAATTCTCAAAGAATTTGTCATATGACTACGATGTTCTGGTGTATATTTTAATTATGCCGTCCAGTCGTTTTGCAATTCTGCATGTAAATGTATTGGTTTGAGAGATTATGGGTCAGAGGAGGTTATATATTGAAAGTAAATTTACATTTCTGTACATGTACATTTGGTATATATTTACAACAAAGAGTCATTGTAATATAATACAATATAGTACATGAAACAAAAATCAATAGAAAAACTATAGCTGAAAATATTACTGTTTTATATATGGCTATGGCTGTACATATTCTAAATTTGGAATGATACAGAGGAGATTAGCCTGGCCCCTGCAAAAGGATGATATGCAAATTCATGAAGCATTTCCTATTTTTTCACGAAGCAGTGCTCCAGCATGGCTACAGCCAAATGACTGAGATGAGTGAAAGAAATAAAAGAATCCTACAAAATCTGACGAGAATATATATAAAAGAGTTGCTAATGAAAAAATACATAAGCTAAAAATCAACACAGATACCACACATGAAATTAATTAAGAAAAATACTAGATTTGAAGGTTAAATAATTTTTAAAACAAGCATTTAAAAAAATTATCAGCGTGTGGTAAGTAGCTAGGCGCAGGAGTGGCTGTGTGGTAAGTAGCTTGCTTACCAGCCACATGGTTCCGGTTTCAGTACCATTGCATGACACTTTAGGCAAGTGTCTTCTACTATAGCCTCGGGCCGACCAAAGCCTTGTGAGTGGATTTAGTTGACGGAAACTGAAAGAAGCCCACCGTATATATGTATATATATATATATGTGTGAGTGTGTTTATATATATATATACATGTGTGTGTGTATATGTATATATATATATATATATATGTGTGTATATGTTTGTGTGCCTGTGTTTGTCCCCCCAACATCACTTGACAACCGATGCTGGTGTGTTTACATCCCTGTCACTTAGCATTTCAGCAAGAGAGACAGATAGGATAAGTACTAGGCTTACAAAGAATAGTCCTGGGAGTGATTTGTTCGACTAAAGGCGGTGCTCCAGCATGGCCACTGTCAAATGACTGAAACAAATAAAAGAAGGAATAAAAGAAAGTTTCATGATTCTTTGTGACCCAATGCAAAGCACTTGGAACCATAATATTCTACAATAATTTTATTCTGAGGATAAAGTTAAGATAGATTTGAAACATTAATAGGTTAATGGATTTACGAACATAAATGTTTTCTCTTTGTCTTGCTTTTCTCTTTTACTTGTTTCAGTCATTTGACTGTGGCCATGCTGGAGCACCGCCTTTAGTCGAGCAAGTCGACCCCAGGACTTATTCTTTGTAAGCCTAGTACTTATTCTATTGGTCTCTTTTGCTGAACTGTTAAGTTACGATACGAGGACGTAAACACACCACCAGGTAGCAGGCCATATATCTGATGGCATCGGTTGTCAAGCGATGTTGGTGGGACAAACACAGACACACAAACATATACATACACACACACACACACACACACAGACACACACACACACATATATATATATATATATACATATATACGATAAGCTTCTTTCAGTTTCCGTTTACCAAATCCACTCACAAGGCTTTGGTCAGCCCAAGGCTTTAGTAGAAGACACTTGCCCAAGGTGCCATGC